>NC_041380.1:315309144-315316975 GCF_002162155.2 Triticum dicoccoides | reverse complement strand
GGATCTCCCTCTCTGTTCTGTTCTGTTTTGCGTTCCCGAGATCTGGCCCTCCAAGGTTTCTTAAATTCCCGGAGATCCATAACTCCGATTGCGCTGAAATTTTTACATGATTTTTTTCCATAAATTATCTTTCTTGCGCCATAAGAAGGGCCCCAACCGACCTTCGAGGAGGGCACAAGACACCTGGGCGCACCAGGGGGTGCCTGGCGCGCCCTGGTGGGTTGTGGCTCTGTGGGCCCCCGTTTGCGTTGATTCCACCTCCCAAAAATCACATATATTCCAAAATAAATCTGTGTAAATTTTTATCGCGTTTGGACTTCGTTTGATATGAATATTCTGCGAAACAAAAAACATGCAACAAACAGGAACTGACACTGGGCACTGGATCAATAGGTTAGTCCAATAAATCATATAAAAAGTTGCCAAAAGTATGTAAAAGTTGTATAATATTGGCATGAAACAAATAAAAAATTATAGATACGACGGAGACGTATCAGCATCCCCAAACTTAATTCTTGCTCGTCCTCGAGCAGGTAAATGATAAAAAAGATAATTTTTGATGTGGAATGCTACCTGATCATATATCTAATCATTGCATGAATATTAAGACACGAGTGATTCAAAGCAATAGTCTATAATTCGAAATAAAGACATGAATACTCAGGCATCCCAACAAACAATCATTTCTTTCAAAATATCAACGCTAAAGAGAGCTATCCCTACAAAATCAGATAGTCTTGTCATGCTCTGTCTTCTTAACACAAAGTATTTATCATGCACAACCCCGATGACAAGCCGAGCAATTGGTTCATACTTTTTAACGCGCTTCAGCTTTTTCAACCCTCACGCAATACATGAGCGCAAGCCATGTATATAGCACTATAGGTGGAATAGAGTATGATGATAGGGGTAAATATAGAGAAGACAAAAAAGTAAGAAAGTCTCACATCAATGCGGCTAACCAACGGGCTATGGAGATGCCCATCAATTGATATCAATGCGAGAAGTAGGGATTGCCATGCAACGAATGCACTAAGAGCTATAAGTGTATGAAAGCTCAATATGAAAACTAAGTGGGTGTGCATCTAATCCTATAATGAAAAATTCCCACTAGTATATGAAAGTGACAACATAGGACACTCTCCATATGAAAAACATGGTGCTACTTTGAAGCACAAGCGTGGTAAAGGATACTAACAATGCCCCTTCTCTCTTTATTTATTTTTTATTTTTCTTTTCTTCTTTTTTTCCCTTTTTCCTTTTTCTTTTTTTCTCTCATTGTCCGGAGTCTCATCCCGGCTTGTGGGGGAATCATAGTCTCTATCATCCTTTCCTCACTAGGGCACTGTTCTAAAAATGAATAATGATGATCATCACACTTCTATTTACTTATAACTCAAAAGAAATAAAAATTACAACTTGATACCTATGACAAAGTATGACTCTATATGAATGCCTTTGGCAATTGATGTACCAGGATGTGCAATGATCTAGCGTCACATGTATAAAAATGATGAATGGTGGCTGAGCCACAACTACTATGCCAGCTATATGATCATGCAAAGCAATATGACAATGAATGCTCAAGTCATCAAACAGAAGCGGTGGAAGTTGCATGGCAATATATCTCGGAATGGCCATGGAAAAGCCATAATAGGTAGGTATGGTGGCTGTTTTGAGGCAGATATAATAAGGCTTATGTGTAATAGAGCGTATCATATCACGGGGTTTGGATCCACCTGCGAAGTTTCCACCACGTCTCGATGTGAGAAAGGGCAATGCACGGTATTGTAGAGGCTAGCAAATCACGAAAAGGTACGATCCATGGACTCACATTAGTCATAAAGAACTCATATACTTACTACAAAAGTTTATTAGCCCTCGAAGCAAAGTACTACTACACATGCCCCTGGGATGATAGATTGGTAGGAAAATACCATCGCTCGTCCCTGACCGCCACTCATAAGGAGGACAATCAATAATAAATCATGCTCCAACTTCATAGCATAATGAGAGACTATACGTGCATGCTTCAGGGATCACAAACCTTAACACCAATATTCTTACTAACCACAACCGTTTACTAGTACCTCCCACATATTCCATCTCTATATCGCAAAACTATTGCAAGGAATCAAACATATCATATTCAGTGATCCATAACTTTTATGTAGGATTTTATGACTAACCATGCAATTGACCAATTCCTGTTGACTCTCTAAATAGATATAAGTGAAGCATGAGAGTTTAATTCTTTCTACAAAAGACCATGCTCTAACAAATATAAGTGAAGCAAAAGAGCATTCTACAAACAACGGTTTTCTATGTGAAGAGAAACGGGCAATCCAAACTTCAAATGATATAAGTGAAGCACATGAAGCATTCTATAAAGCCATATGTCGTGGTTCTAAGCCTGACAGTAGAGTGGAGGGTAGGTATGGAGAGGCAAGGTCCTAGCTATGGAGAGGTTGTAAACACAAGCTATGTACGAGTTCAGGCCCTTCTCGGAAGAAGTAATAGCCCTACGTCTCGGAGCCCGGAGGCGGTCGAGTGGATTATGTGTATATGAGTTACAAGGTGCCGAACCCCTCTACCTGTGGAGGGGGGTGGCTTATATAGAGTGCGCCAGGACCCCAGCCAGCCCACGTAGGAGAGGGTTTAAGGTGAGTTAAGTCTGGGGCGTTACTGGTAACGCCCCACATAAAGTGTCTTTACTATAATAAAGTCTACTTAATTACAGGCCGTTGCAGTGCAGAGTGCCTCTTGACCTTCTGGTGGTCGAGTGAGTCTTCGTGGTCGAGTCCTTCAAGTCAGTCGAGTGAGTCCCTCGTTGGTCGACTGGAAGGTGACCTCTTCTAAGGGTGTCCTTGGGCAAGGTACTTAGATCAGGTCCGTGACCCTACCCTAGGTACATGACCCCATCATTAGCCCCCGAATGGATTGAGGCCTCGAGTGAGGAAGGACTTGATGTTGTTTCCGATTAACCTTTGCACACTGGTCGTGCGTTGTTCTGGACCAAAGAATCTCTTCGTCGACAGTGAACAACTTGTCTTCAGTCGACTCGATCCATTCTCTTCTTTCGTCGAGTGATCTTTCGGGCTTCGACGATCTCCGAGCGACGGATCGCAGGAAACCTCGCGTCTGACAGACCGATCTGCCGTTCGCGGATTCCGCGGGATGCGAAATTTGGGGAAGCGCGCGAAGCGGAGCGGACCGTGGCGTTCGGATGGGACGGGACATAGACGCCTCGATCTCCGCGCCGCTTTCTTCGCCACGTATCCCGCCTGCATAGCTGTTCCTGGATATGATTAGATCGACCGGGCCCACCTGTCATCCACTCGGAAGGGACCTTATAAACGCGCCCGGCGAGGGTTTTTTGTACTGTGCCTCAGCATTCTCTCTCTCTCTCCCTGCTCCCTTCGTCTCCGTCCAGCGCGCTCGCTCTCGCCTCCGCACAACTTCCCCTCGCGCGTCTCACCGGCAACCATGGCTAAGGAGAAGACGGCAGCGCTGGAACGCGCGAAGAAGGCGTCGGCGACGGAGAAGGCGAAGGGGAGATCCACCAGCCGCGGCGGGTCTTCGTCCAGATCCCGCCTGCCGAAGGGCTGGGTCCAAGGAGATTGGATCCAGTCGACCATCACAGAGAAAGATCTCCTCGACATGGCCAACGAGGGCTTGATCCCCCATGCAGCTGCGAGGCTTTCGGGGAAGGAGTGGCAGCCCCAGTCAGAAGAGGGTGAGTGCGTGCTCTTGGTACCCATGTTGATCGTGGATTTTCTTTGCCGCCGAGTATTTTCTTCCGTGGTTTCTTGAGCTTCTTTGGAGCGCAGCTCCACCACTTTACCCCAAACTCTATCGCCTATCTTGCCGCATTCGTGTCCATGTGTGAGGGTTTTCTGGGCTGTCGACCGCACTGGGGCTTGTTCAAGCATATATTCACGTGTCGCTCTCAGACCGTGAAGAAGGCGAGCCCAGGCGACGAAAGGACCCGAGTCGTCCAAATGTGTGGGGCCCTGGGGATCCAGGTGAGGAATAAGAGCACCTTCCCGCCCATGACCTTTCCCGAGTCAGTCAGAGGCTGGCAGTCGACCTGGTTCTACTGCCAGGATCAATCGACGCCAGGGCAGTCGAGTGGACTCCCTCAGTTTATCATGGACCGAGTGAACAAGCCCTCCTCTCTGAAGTTGATTCCGGAGGAGAAAGCTGACGTGAAGATGTTGATGGAGCGCGTGGTGCAGTTGGTTCGGGAGGGAGTGACGGGCATGGATCTCCTGGAGGTTTTCCTTAGGCGTCGTATCCAGCCCCTTCAGTTCCGGAGCCACTGCATGTGGTTGTACTGTGGGACTGAAGACGAGACTCGAGTCCATCCAGAAGCAGTCGACGATGTCACTCTGGAAAGATGGATGGCCGCCGTTACCGGAAACAAGGATAACCCACGCGGAGCCAGAAGGATTCCTCCACTCAACCACAACAGTGATCCAAACAAGGTATGCCTGCTCTGCTCTCCACTGTGTTTTTGTCATATTCATTTCTGTTTGTTCTGCCAATTGGTCGATTGATCCTTGTCTTGATGTCTACCAGGCCCTCACTGAGCTGTACTCGATGCCCAATGGAGCACAAGCCCTGACTGAGGAGGGTGAGGCGAGTGGGGGCGAGAGCCAGGAGGAGGAGGAATGGGACTCGGACGTTGCTGAGGATGATGATGACGATGATGATGATGACGGTGATCAAGATGACGCTGAAGACGAGGAAGAAGAGGAGGAGGAGGTCGTACCACCGCGCTCAGAAAGGCGGTCGAAGCTTGTCCACGACCCTTCAACTGAACGTGGCAAGGGAGTTGCGACCGCTACCCAGTCGACCAAGCGCCCTCGGACCACCTCTCCGGCGCAGACTGAAAAGGCGCCGAAGCAGCCCAGGGCGGCTCCGTCAAAGCCGACCAAGCTCCTGCCAAAGATGAAGGTGTCCATCCCCACCATATCAGGGTAACCATGCTGCTTAAGTCTTCTTATTTTGTATGAACTTTGTCTCTGGTTGGCGCTGGAGTTAGTCGATTGATTCTTTGGAGTTGCAGTGCTGCTACTTCTGAGACCTCAGCCCGGGCTGATGACCATGAGATGGAGGACGCAGCAACCTCGAAACCAGGTACTATACACTTAACGCCATTTTTAGTCGACTGACTCATGATCTCTGATCCTGATTCTTCTCTGTAGCTCCACCCAATGCTGTTATCACTCTCCCTGATGATGATGAGGATGAGGAACCGCTGAAGCGCAGAAGGAGTAGGAAAGCGTCCGCCAGCAGGGTGCCCCAGGATGTGATGGCGCCTGAGATTCTGATTACGGAGGAAGAGAACACCACTCGACACACTGTGTCCTTCGCAGATCCACTGACGAGTGCCCCGCAGCCCTCCCTCTTCACGACGCACCACGTCCCAGAGGACCAAGCTGGCGCGGCGAAGGAGGCGATACGCCAGGCAGGAATCATGATGGAGCAGTTGAAGACCATCCGGGATGCGAGCCAGGCAGCTTACGACGCCAGTTCTGCCCTCCAAAGCAACGTTCAGGTCAGTCGACCACCGTTTGTTCTGTTAGGATATGCTACCAAAAACTTTTCCTTTCCAGAATTTATAGTAGTCACCCACTGGGTGTGTCGATTAAACTCCGTGTTAGCGGGGGCACGCTGAGTGCACCCGCTGGGTGTAGTCCCCAAGGCTAAGGTCGACTGCTGGCAGTCGGCCTTAGGCTTTATAATTTCAGTCTTTCTGTCATTCGACCAAGTCGACTGGATTTCGCAAACCGGTCGACTGGTCGACTCTGTCTTCAATAGGATTAGTGGGGGCACGCTGAGTGCACCCACTGGGTGTAGTCTCCAAGGCTAAGGTCGACTGCTGGCAGTCAGCCTTAGGCTTTATGATGTCAATCTTTCTGTCAGTCGACTATGTCGACTGGATTTCACAAACCGGTGGGGGCACGCTGAGTGCACCCACTGGGTGTAGTCCCCGAGACTGTGGTCGACTGCTTGCAGTCGATTACAGTCTTAAAGAATACATCTCTTTTTTTTGAGGTTGACTGGTCGACTCTATCTTCAACAGGATTAGTGGGGGCACGCTGAGTGCACCCACTGGGTGTAGTCCCCGAGACTACGGTCGAATGCTTGTATTCGGCTGTAGTCTTAGAAACGTGTGATTTTTCCCTTTTTCACTCGGAAGTGAATTATTTTTGACATCTAGTCGATTGGTTCTTCGTAGAACTCCTGTGATCTTGTGGCTCGCTACTCTGGGCTGGAAAACAAGCACACTCAACTTGAGCTGAACTTGAAGCTGGTTCAGGAGAAGCTGACGAAGGCAAAGGAGGACACCGAAGGTATGTTTGGTGAGACCCTGACGACTGCTTTTCCTCTTGTTTGTTTCAAAATCTGATCTTGCTGTAACTTGCAGGTAAGGTAAGGGAGGCCCAACAGAAGAAAGACCTTGAACTAGCTGAGAAGATCAAGCTTGCTGACGAGAAGTTAGCTTCAGTCACCAAGCTTGAACAAGACAATACCAATCTGAAAGCTGCTCTTGGGATCGCCAACAAGGAGGTCAGTCGACTGAAAACTGATAAAGCTGCCCTGACCGATCAAGTCAGTAAGTTGACTGGGAAGAAAAATGATCTGGAGGCCTTCCTGAGTGGTCTTGCCAAGAAGCTGTTTCTTATGCTTGAAGGTAAACCTCTATGCTCGGCAATCATTTCCAATCGTGGTTTTTCCATTCGACCATTCCCTTGACTCAGTGATCGTCCTTGCAGAATTTTGCCAAAACTTTGAAGAAGAAACTAGCCGGCTGGAGCCAAACCTCGACCCCGTCAATTCTCCGGTGAACGACGAAGTTGCCATGGATGTTTTCCGACTGGAGTCCCGTGTTGCAGCTGTCGTGGACTATCTCGCAAGGCTGAAGGTCGCCACATCTCGCATCGACTCGACGCTCTGGCCCGGGGAGACACTTCAGAATGACCTTGAGTCGCTGATGGCTCGCTTGAACACGATCCCTGGTCGAGTGCAGGAATGGAAGAAGTCCTCGGCTTGGTGCGGTGCAGATGTTGCTCTGTGTCTGGCCCGAGTCCACTGCAAAGATGCACGAGAAGAGAAGCTGGCGGCCCTCCGGGTGGCCAACACCAAGAAACATGACTTCAGGTCCTTTATGGAAACTTTCCTTGCGGCTGCCACTCGGATCGCAGACGGAATTGATCTTGATGAGTTTGTTGCACCTTCCAGCCCTCCACAGGAGGGGTAAAAAACTTCTTCTAAGCTCGACGCTTTAAATTTGCCTCGGTATGCCGACTGGAATTGTAACCGATAAACCTTAACGGGCTTAACGCCTGAGCACTTTCGGTTCCTTTAGATATCGATTCGAACTTGAACTTGGTGCTTGAATATGATTGCTTTTGGCTCGAAATGTCTTTTGCAGGTTCAAAGCAGGGCGCCTTTACTGCAATCGACTTATTCCTTAGTCCACTTAGGCGAGCACTGGGTTGCGGCTAAGCCTCCGAGTGGAAGTCCGGCTTACCACTCGGTAGGATTTCGATAACTTAGGCTAGCACTGGGCTGCAGCTAAGCCCCCGAGTGAGAGGTTTGCTCTTCACTCGGTAGGATTTTTACAAACTTAGGCGAGCACAGGGCTGCAGCTAAGCCCCCGAGTGAGAGGTTTGCTCTTCACTTGGTAGGATTTTGATAACTTAGGCTGGCACTGGGCTGCAGCTAAGCCTCCGAGTGAGAGGTTTGCTCTTCACTCGGTAGGATTTTTATAACTTAGGCGAGTACTTGGACTGCAGCTAAGCCTCCGAGTGAGAGGTTT
>NC_041380.1:315267298-315308787 GCF_002162155.2 Triticum dicoccoides | reverse complement strand
TTGCTCTTCACTCGGTAGGATTTTTATAACTTAGGCGAGTGCTTGGACTGCAGCTAAGCCCCCGAGTGAGAGGTTTGCTCTTCACTCGGTAGGATTTTTACAAACTTAGGCCAGTCCTTGGACTGCAGCTAAGCCTCCGAGTGAGAAGTTTGCTCTTCACTCGGTAGGATTTTTATAACTTAGGCGAGTACTTGGACTGCAGCTAAGCCTCCGAGTGAGAGGTTTGCTCTTCACTCGGTAGGATTTTTATAACTTAGGCGAGTGCTTGGACTGCAGCTAAGCCCCCGAGTGAGAGGTTTGCTCTTCACTCGGTAGGATTTTTACAAACTTAGGCGAGTCCTTGGACTGCAGCTAAGCCTCCGAGTGGAAGTCTGGCTTACCACTCGGTAGGATTTCGATAACTTAGGCGAAACGGATTCGCAGCTAAGCCTCCGAGTGGGAGTCTGGCTCACCACTCGGTAGGATTTTTACAAACTTAGGCGAAACGGATTCGCGGCTAAGTCACCCACTGAGGGGTAATTTTATTGGACAAAAATAAAAAGTGACGAAAATTATGGAGGAACTATGACACTATTATTTTGAGGTCCATGAACTACAGAAGTACTTTATTGCAACTCATCCGAGTGACAAAACTTAAGTGTAAAATGGGCGGAGTAGTTCCGCGTTCCAAGCTCGGGGCTCGTCGATATTATGCTCGACGTTGTAAAGACGGTACGCCCCGTTGTGGAGAACCTTGGTGACGATGAAGGGACCTTCCCAAGAAGGAGCAAGCTTGTGTGGTTTGTGCTGATCCACTGGAGAACCAAATCTCCTTCCTGGAAGGCTCGACCTCTCACATTTCTGGCGTGGAAACGACGCAAATCTTGTTGGTAGATGGTCGACCGGATCAGAGCCATCTCCCTTTCTTCCTCTAAAAGGTCGACTGCGTCCTGCCGCGCTTGTTCAGCTTCTGCTTCGTTGTAGATTTCAACTCGAGGAGCATTGTGGAGAAGATCACTCGGCAAGACTGCTTCAGCTCCGTAGACCAAGAAGAATGGAGTTCTTCCGGTCGACCGATTAGGTGTGGTCCGCAGCCCCCAAAGCACTCAGGGAAGTTCATCGACCCAAGCTCCAGCTGCATGCTTGAGATCACGCATCAGTCGGGGTTTCAATCCCTTGAGAATCAGGCCATTGGCTCGCTCTGCCTGTCCATTCGACTGCGGATGGGCGACTGAAGCGTAGTCGACCCGTGTGCTTTGAGAGTTACAGAAATCTCTGAATTCCTCCGAGTCAAAGTTCGACCCATTATCCGTAATGATGCTGTGCGGGACTCCATATCTGAATATTAGTTCCCTGATGAAGCTAACAGCAGTACCGGTGTCAAGGTTCTTGATTGGTTTAGCCTCGATCCACTTGGTGAACTTGTCGACTGCCACCAGTACATGCGTGAAGCCGCTTCGCCCTGTCCTCAAAGGACCGACCATGTCCAACCCCCATACCGCGAAAGGCCAGACGAGTGGGATGGTCTTCAGAGCCGATGCAGGCTTGTGCGACATATTCGAGTAGAACTGACATCCCTCGCACTTATCCACTATCTCCTTTGCCATCTCATTCGCCTTTGGCCAGTAAAATCCGGCTCGGTATGCTTTGGCCACAATGGTCCGAGAGGACGCATGATGACCACAGGTCCCCGAGTGGATATCATTGAGGATGAGTCGACCTTCTTCTGGTGTTATGCACTTCTGACCAACTCCAGTCGCGCTTTCTCTGTATAATTGTCCTTTGATTACGGTAAAGGCCTTAGATCGACGGACGATCTGTCGAGCCTCTTCCTCATCCTCCGGAAGCTCTTTTCTCAGGATATACGCGATATATGGAACCGTCCAATCGGGAATGACTACCAAGATCTCCATGACCAAGTCGACCACTGCTGGGACTTCAACCTCAGTCGGATCTGAGGCACTCTTGGGCTGTGGAGCTTCTTCGGTGAAAGGATCTTCTTTGACTGACGGAGTGTGTATATGCTCCAAGAACACACCACTCGGAATGGCTTCTCTCTTGGAACCTATCTTTGCTAGATCATCAGCTGCTTGATTTTTCAGTCGGGGTATATGATGGAGCTCCAACCCCTCGAACTTCTTTTCCAGCTTCCTCACTGCACTGCAGTATCCAGTCATGGCTGGGCTTCTCACGTCCCACTCCTTCATCACTTGGTTGACCACTAAATCCGAGTCGCCATAGACCATCAGGCGACGGACGCCGAGTGAAATGGCCATGCGCAACCCATACAAGAGGGCCTCATATTCTGCCTCATTGTTGGAGGAATCAAAGTGAATCTGGGGCACATATCTGAGCTTATCTCCTCTGGGGGAAACCAGGACAACCCCAGCACCGGAACCATTCAACATCTTAGAGCCATCAAAGAACATGGTCCAATGCTCCGAGTGAACTTCAGTCGGCTGCTGCTGTTCGATCCACTCGGCGAGGAAATCTGCTATTGTCTGGGACTTAATGGCTTTCTTTGCCTCAAACTTGATATCAAGGGGAAGAAGTTCAATCGCCCATTTAGCCACTCGACCAGTTGCATCTCTGTTGTGCAAAATCTCTGATAGTGGAGCGTCGCTGACGACTGTGATGGAATGATCAGAGAAATAATGAGCAACCTTCTTTGTGGTCATGTATATTCCATACACAAGCTTCTGATAATGAGGATATCTCTGCTTGGATGGAGTCAAGACTTCAGACAAATAATACACAGGGCGCTGAACTTTGAGAGCTTTTCCTTCTTCTTCCCGCTCGACCGTTAGCACAGTACTAACGACTTGTCCTGTGGCTGCGATATAGAGCAACAGAGGCTCTTTGCTGATTGGAGCAGCAAGCACCGGCTGGGTGGAGAGCAGAGCTTTTAGCTCGGCAAACGCTGCATCAGCTTCTGGAGTCCACTCGAACTTGTCTGCCTTCTTCATCAGTCGGTAAAGAGGCAATGCCTTTTCACCGAGTCGTGAGATGAATCGACTTAATGCGGCCAAGCATCCAGTAAGCTTCTGGACATCGTGCACTCGCACAGGGCATTTCATTCGGAGAATAGTGCCGATCTTCTCTGGATTAGCGTCGATTCCTCGTTCGGAAACGAGAAAACCGAGTAACTTGCCACCAGGAACTCCAAATGTGCACTTTGATGGATTAAGCTTGATATCATACCTTCTGAGGTTGGCAAATGTTTCGGCGAGATCAGCGAGTAGGTCGGAACCTTTTTGTGACTTGACAACGATATCATCCATATATGCTTCCACATTCCGACTGATTTGAGTGAGTAGACACTTCTGAATCATTCGCATAAATGTGGCTCCGGCATTCTTGAGGCTGAATGGCATGGTGATATAGCAGAAGCACCCGAATGGAGTGATGAAAGCTGTTTTTACCTCGTCGGGTCCGTACAGACGGATCTGGTGGTACCCGGAATAGGCATCTAGAAAAGATAATCTCTCGCATCCCGCGGTCGAGTCAACAATTTGATCTATGCGAGGGAGAGGAAAATGATCTTTCGGGCAGGCCCGGTTGATGTGCTTGAAATCAATGCACATTCGGAGCGACTTGTCCTTCTTAGGAACCATGACGACATTAGCGAGCCACTCGGAGTGGTATATCTCTCGGATAAATCCTGCCGCCAACAGTCGAGCCACTTCCTCACCAATGGCTTTTCTCTTCTGGACGACGGACCGCCGAAGATGCTCTTTGACTGGCTTTGCAGATGAGTCGACTCTTAGGCGATGCTCAGCCAGTCCCCTGGGAACACCTGGCATGTCAGCGGGCTTCCATGCAAAAATGTCCCAGTTCTCACGGAGGAACTGGATGAGCGCTTCTTCCTATTTTGGGTCGAGTGTTGTGGAGATGCGGGTCGGAGCTGCATCGGGGTCGGTCGGGTGAATGTGAACAGGCTTCGTCTCACCGGACGACTGAAATGCAGACTCTGTGGCGGGTTTCTTGGATCGTAGCAAGTCACTCGGATCTGCGTTTTGCTTGTATTCTTCGAACTCGACCGCTGTCACCTGGGAATCAGCAATCTTTGAGCCTTTCTGGAAGCACTCTTCTGCCTTTTTCCGGTCACCGGTGACAGTGATCACTCCCTTGGGGCCGGGCATCTTCAATTTGAGGTACACGTAACATGGTCGAGCCATGAACCGTGCGTAAGCTGGTCTCCCCAAAATGGCATGATATGCACTCTGAAAATCCACGACCTCAAACATCAACTTTTCTTTGCGAAAATGTTTCGAATCACCAAACACCACGTCCAGAGCTATTTGGCCGAGTGACTCGGCTTTCTTCCCTGGTATAACTCCATGAAAGCTCATGTTACTAGTGCTCAGTCGGGACATCGGAATGCCCATTCCTTTCAGTGTGTCTGCATACAACAAATTCAGTCCACTTCCACCGTCCATCAGCACTTTTGTCAGTCGAGTGCCTTCGACAACTGGATCGACCACCAAAGCTTGCCTCCCAGGGGTGGCAATATGAGTCGGGTGATCAGATTGGTCGAATGTGATGGGTATTTGGGACCATTTCAGATAATTTGCTTTTGCTGGGGCAACCATGTTCACTTCTCGGTTAATGACTTTCAATCGACTCTTGCTTTCCACATCTGCAAAGATCATCAGAGTGGAGTTGATATGCGGATATCCTTCCTCACTGTCCTCCTTGTCTTCGGCCTTGTCCGACTCCTTCTCATTGTCCCTAGACTGTTTTCCCTGAAACTGCTGGATCAGGAGTCGACATTGGCGAGTGGTATGCTTCGGGTAGATGATATTCCCCTCTTCGTCTTTCTTCGTATGGATGTGACATGGCATATCCATCACGTCATTCCCTTCTTTATCCTTCACCTTCTTAGGGTTCCAGGATCCTTTTGGTTTCCCTTTAAACTTTCCCTGAGTCACGGCCAGAGCCTCTCCAGGAGCTGCCGGTTCAGCCTTCCGCTTCTGTTTCCGACTGGTGTTTCCTTTTTCCGACTGACTCGGCTTGTGCTTGCCGCTTCGGAGTCGGTCTTCTTCTTCGCCGTTGGCGTACTTGGTAGCAATCTCCATCATCCGACTCAAGGTCATGTCACCGGTTCGACCAAACTTCAAACTCAATTCTCTGTTCTTGACGCCATCTTTGAAGGCGCAGACTACCTGATGATCAGACACATTCTCCACAGTGTGGTGCAAAGTGATCCACCTCTGAATATACTCTCTGAGAGTCTCATTGGTCTTTTGCACGCAGACTTGCAACTCTGTCAGTCCAGCTGGTCGCTTGCAAGTTCCTTCAAACGTTCTGATGAACACTCGAGACAGATCTTCCCAAGTGTAAATGCTGCTAGGAGGTAATTGAGTCAACCATGCCTTGGCAGAACCTTCCAGCATGAGGGGCAAATGCTTCATGGCCACCTCGTCGTTCCCACCACCAATCTGAACCGCCACTCGGTAGTCCTCAAGCCAAGTTTCAGGCTTGGACTCACCAGTGAACTTGCTGACTCCTGTTGCCAACCTGAAATTGGGGGGGATAACTGCGGCTCTGATAGTCCTGCGGAAACATTCAGGACCAGAAACATGCACTCGACTGCTTGTGGGCGCATCTCTGTCGAGTCCACCTCGATGGGCTCTGTTCCGGTCGACCAAACCTTGCACGATAATGGATCGCGCATCGAAGCCTGGTTCTCTGGGGTCGACTGGAACCCTTCGCCTGTACTGAACTGACGCATGTCATCTTGCTGCCGAGGAGCATAAGACCCACCCCTCGGAGGGGAATTGGGCACTTGACGCCTATCATCTCGGTCGAGTCGGTCACCATATTGGTCTCGCCGATTCTCGCGCCCTTCACGCCGCAGAGGCGATCTGGGGCTGTGAGCCGACTGAACCGTATTCGCAGCGACGGATCGACTGTGAATTCTGTTGCGTGACTGCGACACGGCTGAATTCTGATCTCCTGCTGCCCGGAGCAGATCCCTGATCTGCATCAAGCCTCTGCCAGCTTCCGACTGAGAAGGCTGGATAGACTCTGCTATATGGGTCGCAACTGCTAAATTCTGGATTGGGGTTCGATATACCTGAGTCGGCGGGAAGAGTTGACGTCGACTGTTGTCGGGAACTCGTTGCCGCGCGCGCTCGTCGAGTGCTCGCTGAAGATTCTCTAGTCGAGTGCGTTCGGCCAAGTTGGCCAAACGTGCCTCCTCCAAGGCGCGAGCCTCGGGGGTTTCTCCTGCGATGGGTGTACGCAGGGCATCCACGTTCCTGCGGCGAAGTTCCTCTCTTTGCAGAGAGTCGAGTGGCTCGGGCTGGTACTCTTCGTGGTCTCGTGCGGGGTCGCCTCCGTCGCCTGCGCCACCATCACGGGCGAAGCCAGGGGGACTGCGGGGCCCGTCGACCATCAGGATTTCCGCCGCTGGATCACTGCTATCGCACTCGGATGCAGTCTCCACGGAGCCAGTCGACAGATCGAACAGGCCGTAGAGAGATTCGTCGGGCTCGATTGCCGCAACATGAGTGGTGGCCGTCTGGCGAGCCACCGCGTGTCTCACCCACCGCTGAAGCCTCGACCGGCCCGAGCGCTTGCGCTGGCGGGAGACCGGGAGGGTGGACGATGGAGGAGTCGACCGATACGGGGTCGACGGTTGCCGCAGCAGAACGCCGCGGACACATGCGCGAAAATGCGTCGCACCGCGAACGGGGAGCGCATCAACGTCGAGTGGAGCCTCCTGGAGCCAGGCGGAGTCGTCGGCGATGAAGGTGAGAGCGCCGAGACGGATCTCTCGACCCTCAACCAAAACTCCAGCAGCCACCATGATGAAAGTACTCGGAAGAATCGCAACTTCCCCACAAAATCACTAAAACACCTGCCCCACGGTGGGCGCCAACTGTCGTGGTTCTAAGCCTGACAGTAGAGTGGAGGGTAGGTATAGAGAGGCAAGGTCCTAGCTATGGAGAGGTTGTAAACACAAGGGATGTACGAGTTCAGGCCCTTCTCGGAAGAAGTAATAGCCCTACGTCTCGGAGCCCGGAGGCGGTCGAGTGGATTATGTGTATATGAGTTACAAGGTGCCGAACCCCTCTACCTGTGGAGGGGGGTGGCTTATATAGAGTGCGCCAGGACCCCAGCCAGCCCACGTAGGAGAGGGTTTAAGGTGAGTTAAGTCTGGGGCGTTACTGGTAACGCCCCACATAAAGTGTCTTTACTATAATAAAGTCTACTTAATTACAGGCTGTTGCAGTGCAGAGTGCCTCTTGACCTTCTGGTGGTCGAGTGAGTCTTCGTGGTCGAGTCCTTCAAGTCAGTCGAGTGAGTCCCTCGTTGGTCGACTGGAAGGTGACCTCTTCTAAGGGTGTCCTTGGGCAAGGTACTTAGATCAGGTCCGTGACCCTACCCTAGGTACATGACCCCATCACCATACTCAAAAGATACAAGTGAAGTGCAATGAGCATTATATAAATCAACCATGGACTATCTCATACCAGCATGGTGCATAAAAGAAAAGTGAAAACTAAATGCAAAAGACGCTCCAAGATTTGCACATATCACATGAACGAAACGAAACCAAAAACATACCGATACTTGTTGAAGAAAGATGGGATGCCTTCTGGGGCATCCCCAAGCTTAGACACTTGAGTCTCCTTGAATATTTACTTGGGGTGCCTTGTTCATCCCCAAGCTTGAGCTCTTGCCTCTCCTCCTTCTCCTCATATCGAGACCTCCTCGATCTTTGATCACTTCATCCACACAAAACTTCACCGAACTTTTAGTGGCGGGGTTAGTGAATATGGCAATGAAATCTCATCATGTACTGCTGCAGCATTATTGTATAATTATAAACAAACATTATCCAATGTACGCTATCACAATTCTATGGCCCCAAGTCAAGGAGGCTTCAACAAGAATTCAAACGTACACAAATACCGAAGCTATAGCAGCAATCTATGAAAACATGATAGTCTATAAAGATTTGAACATCCACCATACTTCTGTAACTCAAATAATTCTGAAAAAATAGGAAAAAATAAAAAAATTGTATAGAAAGATTGTGCAAGAAGTTTCAGAACCATTTGTTGTTCCAGTAAAAAATGTAAAATCGAGCACTACAGCCAAAGTTTCTGTTTTGCACCGCACAAACCAACAAGCAATTTAATCATCCTAAAGGCAAATCTTGGCACATTATTTTTATTATACAATGGAATTGTACAAGGGGATAATTATTTTTGTTGAAAAGCTTTTGTAATTAAAATTCACAAAGTTTCCGTGAGCATGAACAAAGTTCAAGGAGCTCCCCCACTTCAACAATGCTGGTCTCTCTCACTTTCACTTTCCTTTTTTAAAAGTTTTGCGTTCCCCTCTTTTTTTTTGGTTTTTAAACTTTATAAAAGCACTCAACATAAATAAATGACTCTCTAAAACTTCCGAGTTGTCTCCCTGGCAGCGCTTTCTTTAAAGCCATTAAGCTAGGCATAACGTGCTCAAGTAATGGATCCACCCGGATCCCAAGGTATATCAAAGCCAATTTTAATTAACAATGATTTGGCATTTAGTAGTGAGCACAAAGCAACATATATCATGCAATGACGAAGTCTAACTCTCTTCCTATGCATCAGCATGTCATAAAAGAACAATTCATGAACATCAAGTAAAGGCCAATACATAGCATAAGCAGTTTCTTGAAATTTTATTGTGTTGTAAACATAGAGAGGTGGAGATACAGTTCCTCTCTCATAATAATTGCAAGTAGGAGCAGCAAGCACATGCATATTATATTCATCAAAATCATCATGTGTAATGGTAGAATGAAACCCACACTACTGCAAACGGTGTTGTATGAAAACCGTTAGAAATGTATAAAACGTTTGTGATGACGAATGCATCAAACACAGTTCAGGTGTTAGTTGCGTGTGCAATGAAGGGCATATGGTTCAGTTCAATTAAGTGTTTGCGATGAGGAGGAACAAAAGAAATGGGCAGCCAGATGAAGGTGTGTGTGATACACAGTATGCGGTTCACTCGAATGAAATGTTTGTGATTAGGCAACACAAAAGAAACGGTCAGCCAGATCAAGGTGTGTGTGATTGAGGGCATACGCTTCAGAAGGATTAACTGTTGGCGATTAGGCAACAGAACAGAAACGGGTCAGCCAGATCAAAGTGTCTGCGATTGATGGCATACACTTCACATGGTTGAACTATTTGCGATTAGCCACAACAAACTGAAATAGTTAGATAGATCAAAGTGTGTGTGCTAGACGGGCACACACACTATAATTAAAAGAACTATGCGTGATGGTGCTGACATTGCCTATTGCGGTGCACCCTATGGTGCAAACACCACGTACGCGGCCGAGAAGGCGTACGTGCCCACGTTACGCCTTCTGGGAATAGTGCCGCACTTATAACCGTCAGTAAATTTTGAGCATGCATCCCGTCACATTCCAAATTGCAAACCTGTTCACACCGATCAAAACCTAAACGGTTTCCCACTTAGGAGTGCATTACTACGTGGTTATAAATACTACTACTCCAAGATGACTGCACATTCCTCCTCAACTCCTCATCCACAAAAAGTCAAAAACAAACAAGTCATTCATCATTGTTCCCTTGCGTCCGCCATGGCCAGCGTGAGTTTGGGTTGAGAGATTGCCACCAGGGAGAGGCGAGCCTGGAAGCGGGCGCACGAGGGATGTCCCACCTCGCTGCGAAAGCATCCAACATGTCCCGTCGCACGACTGTAGTAGCAGAGAGGTCCTGCCGCGCCGCCGAAGCAGCATGGAGGACCCGCCACGCCGTCGATGCAGCAGACTGGTCCGGCCGCACCACGAAAGCAGAAGAGATGTCCTGCCGCGCCGTGAATGCAGCAGAGATGTCCTCCCACGCTGCGGCGGCCTAGGAAATTGCCTCGCGGGCAGATGAGGACTCTTACAGGCACATGCATGCCCTCGTCCTTAGGCAGATGAATCAGATCTCCAGGTGGGCGAGGTTGCAGGATGACCTGCAAGCCTCGTTTGAACAGTCTACCGACGTCATCTGGCAAATTAATGAGAGCAATGCGAAGCTCTGGGCCGAGCGCGACCTGCTGAGGGCGAAGATCATCGGAAGTGCGGAGCAGCAGGAGCAGACCACTGCCTTGTTGAAGAGGACCGACGTCATCATCGAGAAACTTATGGACGAGAATGCCATGCTGCGCATCAAGCGCAGAAGACTGGTGGAGGAATCCGTGGATTCTCTCAACCAGCATCTTGAGGACAAGAAAGAGCTTGTCGCCGCCCGCCGCGGAGACTAGTTCCTGATGTGGCTTCCTTCTTCTTTTGCCCTTGTGTATATCGGGGGTTGCCGCATGTGGCCTTTTTAATTATGTTTATAAATATGTAAGACAATTATTATCCAATGTCATCGTCCTTATATTCATCATGCTTGCTATAAGTCGCAGTCGATGCTATATAGGTCCATCGGATCTTACATCAAGATCTGTGCAAAACTTTCTTTTCAGATTTTCATTTCTCTCTCTTGAAGTCTAGTGAGACATATAACCACGTCGTAGAACAGGTGCTCGGGCGCCATTAATGGAGACGTTGGGAGGTACGTGCGCGACGGGTAGTGGTCAAAAGGGCTCTCCTCCCGATGAGCACGCGCAAGGGTCTGATCGCATGCCTCACGTACTCAAATAGCTACCCCGCATGGCACCACCTAGCCAATAAAAAAACGGATGCGTGGCCGCACGTAATTGGTAAGTCGAACGCCCACGGTTTCAATAATACTTGAGTTTCTGATTTGTAACGTGACAACACTTGTTCCAAAATGACTTTATTGATTGTTAAGGTGTGCGCCTTTGCGAATCGGACAGAAAAATTACCACAACATGTTGGTACCATGTCATGAGACCATGCCAAGTTTCATGATTTTCAGGCGTGTTTTGGAATTACAGGAATTAAAAAACCAAGTTTCTCAATCTTTCTGGCCGAGCCACGACGCCCAGATGTTTGAATTTCACCCCCATCTCTTGCATGGGACCTAGAAATTCACCCAAGGACACACATGTGATTTTTCAAACAACTTTGGTGTACTGGAGCACGTGCTTGTATTTCAAATTTGAATTATGCACATTAAATGCCCAGAAACTCAATTGATGAATAAAAAAGGCCAAAGGAACCCGGAATAATTCCAAAATTTAGCATTGTACTTCTATTTGGTCTAATCTGGCTGTGTAAAAAAATTAAGGTGGGACAAGGCAGTGTACGTATGTCATTTCGCACACGGAGGTGACACGTTCCCTCTCGGAACCACGAGCCTTCTTGAGGGAAGCTCTGGTTTGCAAGAAGCTTACACCAAAGCTTGTCCCAATTCGGCCAAAAAATTACCGCAGCATGTTGGTGCCATGTCATGACACCGTGCCAAGTTTCATGATTTTCAGGCGTGTTTTGGAATTACAGGAATTAAAGAACCAAGTTTCTCAATCTTTCCGGCCGAGCCACGACGCCCAGATGTTTGAATTTCACTCCCATCTCTTGCATGGAACCTAGAAATTCACCCAAGGACACACATGTGATTTTTCAAACAACTTTGGTGCACTGGAGCATGTGCTTGTACTTCAAATTTGAATTATGCACATTAAATGCCCAGAAACTCAATTAATGTATAAAAAGGCGAAACGAGCCGGAATAATTCCAATATTGAGCATGATACTTCTATTTGGTCTAATCTGGCTGTGTAAAAAAATTAAGGCGGGAGAAGTCAGTGTACGTATGTCATTTAGCACACGGAGGTGACATGTTCCCTCTCGGAACCACGAGCCTTCTTGAGGGAAGCTCCGGTTTGCAAGAAGCTTACACCAAAGCTTGTCCCAGTTCGACCAAAAATTACCGCAGCATGTTGGTGCCATTATGAGGGCCGGCCTCACCCTCCCTCCATCCTTTATATACGTGGCCAGGGGCACCCCACAAACACACCAGTTGATCATTAATCTCTTAGCCGTGTGTGGTGCCCCCCTCCACCATAATCCACCTCAGTCATATTGTAGCGGTGCTTAGGCGAAGCCTTGTTCCCGTAGCATCATCATCACCGCCATCATGCCATCGTGCTGACGAAGCTCTCCCTCGACACTCTGCTGGATCGTGAGTTCGTGGGACGTCACCGAGCCAAACGTGTGCAGATCGCGGAGGTGTCGTACTTTCGGTACTAGGATCAGTCGATCGTGAAGACGTACGACTACATCAACCGCGTTGTCATAACACTTCTGCTGACGATCTACAAGGGTACGTGAACAACACTCTTCCCCTCTCATTGCTATGCATCACCATGATCTTGCGTGTGCGTAGGAATTTTTTGAAATTACTGTGTTCCCCAATAGTGGCATCCGAGCCAGGTCTATGCGTACATGTTGTATGCATGAGTAGAACACACAGAAGTTGTGGGCATGGGTATATACATATTGCTTGCCGTCACTAGTTGATTCTTGATTCAGCGGTATTGTTGGATGAAGCGGCTCAGACCGACATTACGCGTACGCTTACGCGAGACTGGTTCTACCGACGTGCTTCGCACACAGGTGGTTAGTGGGTGTTTGTTTCTCCAACTTTAGTTGAATCGGATTCAATGAACATGGTTCTTTCTGAAGATCAAAAAGCAATCACTATGTCGCATTGTGGTTTTTGATGCGTAGGTAAGAACGGTTCTTGCTCAGCCCGTAGCAGCCACGTAAAACTTGCAACAACAAAGTAGAGGACGTCTAACTTGTTTTTGCAGGGCATGTTGTGATGCGATATGGTCAAGACGTGATGATATATAAATTGTTCTATGAGATGATCATGTTTTGTTAAAGTTATCGGCAACTGGCATGAGCCTCATGGCTGTCTCTTTGTTGCATAAGATGCAAACGCCATATAATTGCTTTACTTTATCGCCATGCGATAGCAATAGTTGCAAAAGCAATAGTTGGCGAGACGACCATGTGATGACACGTTGATAAAGATCAAGATGATGAAGATCATGGTGTCATGCCGGTAACGATGGTGATCATGATGGTGCTTTGGAGATGGAGATCAAAGGCACAAGATGATGATGTCCATATCATATCACTTATATTGATTGCATGTGATGTTTATCCTTTATGCATCTTATTTAGCTTAGTTCAGTGGTAGCATTATAAGATGATCTCTCACTAAATTTCAAGGTATAAGCGTTCTCCCTGAGTATGCACCGTTGCTACAGTTCGTTGTGCCGAGACACCTCGTGATGATCGGTTGTGATAAGCTCTACATTCACATACAACGGGTGCAAGCCAGTTTTGCACACACAGAATACTCGGGTTAAACTTGACAAGCCTAGCATATGCAGATATGGCCTCGGAACACTGAGTCCAAAAGGTCGAGCGTGAATCATATAGTAGATATGATCAACATAGTGATGTTCACCATTGAAAGCTACTCCATCTCACGTGATGATCGGACATGGTTTAGTTGATATGGATCATGTGATCACTTAGATGATTAGAGGGAATTGCTCGCATATAGCTTCCCCATTTTATTTATGATATGTTACTAGAGAAAACTATGTTGAAAGATGTTAGTAGCAATGATGCGGACTAGCTTGAATCAAATCAAGTGGGAGTTAATCTTCTAGATAAGATAGTAACTGACAAAAGTTCTCTAGTCACTATCACCAACTTACTAGAAATTCGTGATGAACTATAATATGCAAGGGATGACGGAAAAAAAATCCCGAGCTCTTCGCGATGCTGAAATCGGTGAACGTAGAAATCAAGAAAAGCATCAAGTGTTGATGGTTGACAAGACCACTAGTTTCAAGTAAAATGGCAAGGGAAAGAAAGTGGAACTTCAAAGAAGAATAGCAAGCAAGTTGTTGCTCCCATGAAGAAGCCCAAAGCTAGACCCAAGCCTGGAACTGAGTGCTTCTACTGCAAAGGAAATGGTCACTAGAAGCGGAACTGCCCTAAATACTTGGCGGATAAGAAGGATGGCAATGTGAACAAAAGTATATATGATATACATGTTATTGATGTGTACTTTACTAGTGTTCATAGTAACCCCTAGGTATTTGATACCGATTCAGTTGCTATGATTAGTAACTCGAAACAGGAGTTGCAAAATGAACATAGACTAGTTGAGGGAAACGTGACGATGTGTGTTGGAAGATATTCCAAGGTTGATAAGATCACCATTGCACACTCCCTTTACCTTCGGGATTAGTGTTGAACCTAAAATAAATGTTATTTGATGTTTGTGTTGAGCATAAATATGATTGGATCATGTTTATTGCAATACGGTTATTCATTTAAGTCAAAGAATAATTGTTGTTCTATTTACATGAATAAAACCTTCTATGGTCATACACTCAATATAAATGGTTTACTGAATCTCGATCGTAGTGATACACATATTCATAATATTGAAGCCAAAAGATGCAAAGTTAATAATGATAGTGCAACTTATTTTTGGCACTTCCATTTAAGTCATATTGGTGTAAAGCGCATGAAGAAACTCCATGTTGATGGACTTTTGGAATCACTTGATGCTTGCGAACTATGCATCATGGGCAAGATGACTAAGACTCCGTTCTTCAGAACAATGAAGCGAGCAACGGACTTGTTGGAAATAATACATACTAATGTGTGCGGTCCAATGAGTGTTGAGGCTCGCGGTGGGTATCGTTATTTCCTGACCTTCACAGGTGATTTGAGCAGATATGGGTATATCTGCTTGATGAAACATAAGTCTGAAACATTTGAAAAGTTCAAAGAATTTCAGAGTGAAGTGGAAAATCATCGTAACAAGAAAATAAAGTTTCTGCGATCTGATCGTGGAGGAGAATATTTGAGTTACGAGTTTGGTCTTCATTTGAAACAATGCGGAATAGTTTCGCAACTCACGCCACCTGGAACATCACAGCGTAATGGTGTGTCAGAACGTCATAACCGTACTTTATTAGATATGGTGCGATCTACGATATCTCTTACCGATTTATCACTATTGTTTTGGGGTTGTGCATTAGAGATAGCTGCATTCACGTTAAATAGGGCACCATCTAAATCCGTTGAGACGACACCATATGAACTGTGGTTTAGCAAAAGAACCTAAGTTGTCATTTCTTAAAGTTTGGGGCTATGATGCTTATGTGAAAAAGTTTCAACCTAATAAGCTCGAACCCAAATCGGATAAATGCATCTTCAAAGGATACCCAAAGCAAACTGTTGGGTACACCTTTTATCACAGATCCGAAGGCAAGAAATTCGTTGCTAAGAGTGGATCCTTTCTAGAGAAGAAGTTTCTCTCGAAAGAAGTGAGTGGAAGGAAAGTAGATCTTGATGAGGTAATTGTACCTTCTCCCAAATTGGAAAGTAGTTCATCACAGAAATTAGTTCCAGTGATTCCTACACCAATTAGTGAGGAAGCTAATGATGATGATCATGAAACTTCAGATCAAGTTACTACCGAACCTCGTAGGTCAACCAGAGTACGGTCCGCACCAGAGTGGTACGGTAATCCTGTTCTGGAAGTCATGTTACTAGACCATGATGAACCTACCAACTATGAGGAAGCGAAGATGAGCCCAGATTCCACAAAATGGCTTGAGGCCATGAAATCTGAGATGGGATCCATGTACGAGAACAAAGTATGGACTTTGATTGACTTGCACGATGATCAGTGAGTCATTGAGAATAAATGGATCTTCAAGAGGAAGACGGACGCTGATAGTAGTGTTACTATCTACAAAGCTCGAATTTTCACAAAAGGTTTTCGACAAGTTCAAGGGACTACGATGAGATTTTCTCACTCGTATCGATGCTTAAAAGTCTGTCCGAATCATGTTAGCAGTTGCTGCATTTTATGAAATCTGGCAAATGGATATCAAAACTGCATTCCTTAATGGATTTCTTAAAGAGAGTTGTATATGATGCAACCATAAGGTTTTGTCGATCCTAACGGTGCTAACAAAGTGATCAAGCTCCAGCGATCCATCTATGGACTGGTGCAAGCATCTCGGAGTTGGAATATATGCTTTGATAAAGTGATGAAAGCATATGGTTTTATACAGACTTGAAGTGAAGCTTGTATTTACAAGAAAGTGAGTGGGGGCACTACATCATTTCTGATAAGTATATGTGAATGACATATTGTTGATCGGGAATAATGTAGAATTTTCTGGAAAGCATAAAGGAGTGTTTGAAAGGAGTTTTTCAAAGAAAGACCTCGGTGAATCTACTTACATATTGAGCATCAAGATCTATAGAGATAGATCAAGACGCTTGATATATTTTCAATGAGTACATGCCTTGACAATATTTTGAAGTAGTTCAAAATGGAACAGTCAAAGAAGGAGTTCTTCCCCATGTTGCAAGGTGTGAAGTTGAGTAAAGACTCAAAACCCGGACACGGCAGAAAATAGAAAGAGAATGAAAAGGCATTCCCTACGCCTCAGTCATAGGTTCTATAAAGTATGATATGCTGTGCACCAGACCTATTGTGTACCTCACCATAAGTTTGGCAAGAGGGTACAATAGTGATCCAGGAGTGGATCACTGGACAACGGTCAAAAATATCCTTAGTGGAATAAGGAAATGTTTCTCAGTTATGGAGGTGACAAAGAGTTCGTTTACGTCGATGCAAGCTTTGACACCGATCTGGATGACTCTAAGTCTCGATCTAGATACATATTAAAAGTGGGAGGAATGAGCTAGAGTAGCTCCATGCAAAGCATTGTAGACATAGAAAATTTGCAAAATACATACGACTCTGAATGTGGCAGACCCGTTGACTAAATTTCTCTCACAAGCAAAACATGATCACTCTTTGGGTGTTAATCACATAGTGATGTGAACTAGATTATTGACTCTAGTAAACCCTTTGGGTGTTAGTCACATGGAGATGTGAACTAATCACATAAAGATGTGAACTATTGGTGTTAAATCACATGACAATGTGAACTAGATTATTGACTCTAGTGCAAGTGGGAGACTGAAGGAAATATGCCCTAGAGGCAATAATAAAGTTGTTATTTATATTTCCTTATATCATGATAAATGTTTATTATTCATGCTAGAATTGTATTAATTGGAAACTTAGTACATGTGTGAATACATAGACAAACAGAGTGTCCCTAGTATGCCTCTACTTGACTAGCTCGTTAATCAAAGATGGCTAAGTTTCCTAGCCATGGACATGTGTTGTTATGTGATGAATGGGATCAAATCATTAGAGAATGATGTGATGGATAAGACCCATCCGTTAGCTTAGCATAATGATCGTTCAGTTTTATTGCTACTGCTTTCTTCATGACTTATACATGTTCCTCTGACTATGAGATTATGCAACTCCCGAATACCGGAGGAACACCTTGTGTGCTATCAAACGTCACAACGTAACTGGGTGATTATAAGGATGCTCTACAGGTGTCTACGATGGTGTTTGTTGAGTTGGCATAGATCGAGATTAGAATTTGTCACTCCGTCTATTGGAGAGGTATCTCTGGGCCCTCTCGGTAATGTACATCACTATGAGCCTTGCAAGCAATGTGACTAATGTGTTAATTGCGGGATGATGCATTACGGAACGAGTAAAGAGACTTGCCGGTAACAAGATGAACTTGGTATGGTGATACCGACGGTCGAATCTCGGGCAAGTAACATACCGATGACAAAGGAAACAACGTATGTTGTTATGCGGTTTGACCAATAAAGATCTTCGTAGAATATGTAGGAACCAAGATGAGCATCCAGGTTCCGCTATTGGTTATTGACCGGAGATGAGTCTCGGTCATGTCTACATAGTTCTCAAACCCGTAGGGTCCGCACGCTTAACGTTCTGTGATGATTTGTATTATGAGTTATGTGATTTGATGACCGAAGTTTGTTCGGAGCGCCGGATGAGATCGGGGACATGACGAGGAGTCTCGAAATGGTTGAGATGTAAAGATTGATATATTGGAAGGCAATATTCGTACATCGGAAAGGTTCCGAGTGATTTGGGTATTTTTCGGAGTACCAGGGAGTTACGGGAATTCGTATTTGGCCTTAATGGGCCATACGGGAAAGGAGAGAAAGGCCTCAAGGGAGGCCGCGCCCCTTCCCCATGGACTGGTCCGAATTGGACTAGGGAAAGGGGGCGCCCCCTTCCTTCCTTCTCCTTCTTCCTTCCCTTTTTCCTATTTCATGTGGGAGGTGGAATCCTACTAGGACTAGGGAGTCCTAGTAGGACTCCACACTTTGTGCGCGCCCTATGAGGGCCGACCTCCTCCTCCCTCCATCCTTTATATACGTGGCCAGGGGGACCCCATAGACACACAAGTTGATCATTGATCTCTTAGCCGTGTGCGGTGCCCCCTTCACCATAATCCACCTCGGTCATATCGTAGCGGTGCTTAGACGAAGCCCTGTTCCGGTAGCATCATCATCACCGTCATCACGCCATCGTGCTGACGAAGCTCTCCCTCGACACTCTGCTGGATCGTGAGTTCGTGGGACATCACCAAGCCGAACGTGTGCAGATCGTGGAGGTGTCATACTTTCAGTACTAGGATCAGTCGATCGTGAAGACGTACGACTACATCAACCGCGTTGTCATAACGCTTCCGCTTACGGTCTATGAGAGTACATGGACAACACTCTTCCCCTCTTGTTGCTATGCATCACCATGATCTTGCGTGTGCATAATATTTTTTTTAAATTACTGCGTTCCCCAACAGCCATGTCATGACACCATGCCAAGTTTCATGATTTTCATGCGTGTTTTGGAATTATAGGAATTAAAAAACCAAGTTTCTCAATCTTTCCGGCCGAGCGATGACGCCCAAATGTTTGAATTTCACTCCAATCTCTTGCATGGGACCTAGAAATTCACCCAAGGACACACATGTGATTTTTCAAATAACTTTCGTGCACTAGAGCCTATGCTTGTAGTTCAAATTTGAATTATGCACATTAAATGCCTAGAAACTCAATTAATGTATAAGAAAGGCGAAACGAGTCCGGAATAATTCCAAAATTTAGCACGATACTTATATTTGGTCTAATCTGGCTGTGTAAAAAAATTAAGGCGGGAGAAGGCAGTGTATGTATGTCGTTTCGCACACGAAGGTGACACTTTCCCTCTCGGAACCATGAGCCTTCTTGAGGGAAGCTCCGGTTTGCAAGAAGCTTACACCAAAGCTTGTCCCAATTCAGCCAAAAAATTACCGCAGCATGTTCGTGCCATGTCACGACACCTCGCCAAGTTTCATGATTTTCAGGCGTGTTTTGGAATTATAGGAATTAAAAAACCAAGTTTCTCAATCTTTTCGATCGAGCCACGACGCCCAGATGTTTGAATTTCAGTCTCATCTCTTTCATGGGACCTAGAAATTCACTCAAGGACACACATGTGATTTTTCAAACAACTTTGGTGCACTGGAGCTTGTGCTTGTAGTTCAAATTTGAATTATGCACATTAAATGCCCAGAAACTCAATTAATGTATAAAAAAGGCCAAACAAACCCGGAATAATCCCAAAACTTAGCAAGGTACTTCTATTTGGTCTAATCTGGCTGTGTAAAAAAATTAAGGCGGGAGAAGGCAGTGTACGTATGTCGTTTCGCAACAGAGGTGACATGTTCCCTCTCGGAACCACGAGCCTTCTTGAGGGAAGCTCCGGTTTGCAAGAAGCCTACACCAAAGCTTGTTCCAATTCGGCCAAAAAAATTATCGCAACATGTTGGTGCCATGTCATGGGACCATGCCAAGTTTCATGATTTTCAGGCGTGTTTGGGAATTACAAGAATTAAAAAATCAAGTTTCTCAATCTTTCCGGCCGAGCCACGACACCCAAATGTTTGAATTTCACTCCCATCTCTTGCATGGGACCTAGAAATTCACCCAATGGCACACATGTGATTTTTCAAACAACTTTGGTGCACTGGAGCACGTGCTTGTAGTTCAAATTTGAATTATACACAATAAATGCACAGAAACTCAATTAATGCATTAAAAAGGTCAAACGAACACGGAATAATTCCAAAATTTAGCACGATACTTCTATTTGGTCTAATCTGCCTATTTAAAAAATTAAGGCGGGAGAAGGTAGTGTACGTATGTTGTTTCGCATGCGGAGGTGACACGTTCCCTCACGAAACCAGGAGTCTTCTTGAGGAAAGCTCTGGGTTGCAAGAAGCTTACACCAAAGCTTGTCCCAATTCGGCCAAAAAAATTACTGCAGCATGTTGGTGCCATGTCATGACACCATGCGAAGTTTCATGATTTTCAGCCGTATTTTGGATTTACAGGAACTAAAAAACCAAGTTTCTCAATCATTCCGGCCGAGCCACGACACCTAGATGTTTGAATTTTATTCTCATTTCTTGCATGGGACCTATAAATTCACCTAAAGACACACGTGTGATTTTTCAGCAAACTTTGGTGCATTGGAGTATGTGCTTGTAGTTCAAATTTGAATTATGCAAATTAAATGCCCAGAAACTCAATTAATGCATAAAAATGCCAAACGAACCAGGAATAATTCCAAATTTAAACACGACACCCATGTACTAGTTGCATGTTCACTGTACGTAAATGTTCTAGCAATTCAAACACCGTCCTTTCCCTCCGTAACACCATTTTGTCATTCAAAACATAATGAAAAAAATCAAGTATACCACAAACAGTTTACTAGAAAGAATCGTGTGGGATGCGATATAAAATATCTTGGCGCACCGTCATGTCTAGCTTATGCAGGAAGCTTCGTCGTCTACAGTCCACCGCCCTCGCTTGAACCACACTTGTGCGCCAGTTTCTCATGGCACCGAGCGAAATTTTTTTGCCATCGCGGAAATATCTATCTCCCACCCCTCCCTCCCACCAAAAGCCACATTTCCGCTGTTCCTCCTTGCTTTCCAAGTTCAAACCTTCATTGCTGCTTACTGGCAGCTCAGCCTCCTCGCAGGCGACCCTTCTTCTTGCAGCACCGCCTCCTCACCGGCTACCCTTCTTCTTGCAGCGCCGCCTCCTCGTCGGCGACCCTTCTTCTTGCTGCATGGTCTCCTCGCCGCTGACCCTTCTTCTTGCTGCGCGGCCTCGTCGATATGGTCAGGTAATCCACACCCCACCCACACCATCCTCCTCCTTTCCCATCCCACATGCCCCGACTGATGGAGCGACACCTTCCATCGAAATCACTGCCCCCTCCTCCAATTAAGCGTCGCCCACAGCCATTTTACATGCAGTATAACATGGAGCTGAGTAGCATGCGTCCGCTCGCGCAAACAATGTCACTATGGCTGACATGCGTGTCGACCGCCAGATCTTGGAGGAGCACCTCGTCTTCGAGGCCACCGTTGACACGTCGCGCAGTTGTCTACTTTAAAATACAGTTCATGATGTTTTCTTGAGGCCACTGCCAGTGCCTTCTAGTGATTTGTCCTCTGTAATGTTAATATGCAATCTGATGTTCAGTTAACAGTTTGGTCCTCTGAAATGTAATGTTCAGTTAACATTTTGGTCCAACAATTGCTACATTTCGTAGTACTGTTCTCAAGCATTCTTTGTTTTGTTAACTTTCTTATCTTCTAGTACATGTTTCTATTCTGCAATGTCGTGCTCAGTTAACTATTTTGGTTCATTTGGTCTGCTGTCCATTTCACTATTTGGTTCAGTTATGCAATTTGATTTTCATTTGCTGTGGGTACAATTTTTTATTGTTATGCATGTGACACCAACCAAATTTGGCCGTACTCAATACATATTCTACTGATAGTATGGCAACCCTCAGTTAACTTGATCAAGATATTCCTTATGTGTGTTGTAGGGAAACAATGGGAGACACTGCGGTTTACCATCGAGGTTTGTTCAAGCAGGGTCCTTCGGCTAATAGCACATTATTGTGCAGTTGCAGGAATCATTCTAATATTTAGGTTTCTTACAATTTGGTCTTGCACATGTAGGTCCTGCTGTCAGAGGCTTAGACCCACTGTTTGACCCATTTTCCATATGGCGAGATGAGATGTCCATGAATATCAGTCAAGTCAAGAAACTCAGAAGGATTGTTAGGATGAAGAAACTTACGACGAATAACGGTAAGATCTTTGTTTGCACAATGAAGAAGACATCAGTCAACTATAGGATGGTACCAACTATTTTACCTTATTTTTACCCCTTGCGCCATTTTAAAATTTACAACAGCGATTTATGGATAGCTTTGTTTTCAGTACTTTTCAAAGTAGTTCACCGATGGTTACCTCTCAAACCACCTGCATGGTCAAAAGGCAAGGAAGGTATTCATTCAACACCCACGGTACAATATTGAAGTCTTGCTGAAGAGGACGAAGGTTGGGCGGACAATTATCCATAGCCACTGGCCTAAAGTTGCAAGGACATTCAACATCACTGAAGGCTCAATATTTGCCTTCTGTTTCTACAGTTTCCCAGGTGAGATTCATCTATCTATTTACCGTGTATGATGCTACTTTCCAAAGGTTTTTGATGCTGCATGTGAAACTTGGTGCTGTTGTGTATTTGCGTAACTGAGTGCCGAAGCTATGTGATGTAATTTGATTATGAAATCTTGGTTGCTTTTATACGGATATGAAATATCTGGCGTGTTTTATAAGAAATGTCAGTTTGATTAGTACATGGATTATCAATAATAGGCTAATTACCCTGCTTATTGGGGTTTTTTATTGCAAATGGTTACTTAGACAACACTGTGGGCGATGAACTCAAACAACCCGCACGGTTTCTAGAAAGTAGGCATGTTCGATCTAGGGATGGCAATGGGTAGGGTATGGGCGGGTACAACCACCTTCTGCCCAAACCCATACCCATAGAAAATTTCTATACCCACCCACTTCAATACCCATGGGCATAAATTGGTACCCATGCACATACCCATCAGGTATGCTATACCCAATGGATACCCGGTGGGTACAATATATAACATTGAATTTTTTCGAAGTTAGAGAAATGAGTTTAAAATTTAAGTGATGATGGAGGAGCAGCACTGACGCGCGATCCTCGGGTGAGTGGACTCTTCAAGGCATCCATCGAGTATGATCAACGATTGGTGGAAGCCCAGCACGGTGGGAGGCACTGGTGGAAATGGGGGGTCGCTGGATCGATAGTTGGAGACATGAGTCCGATAGTGAAGAGTCGATATTTCATCTTTTTGAGGAGTCACATAGGATGTAGGAGCAGTGGTGGCCTATGAGCTATGACCAACTTAAGGAATACGAGATTTAGGGTGGGCCATAGGAGTTGGATGTTAAACCCACATGTCGTAGGAGTTATTTTCACTAATTATATTTTTCTAGGTATCCATTGGGTTACCCATGGGCAAAATTTCATACCCATACCCTACCCATATATTTTGCGGGTATGGGTACCCATTACCCGTGGGTATAAAATGTCTCCAAATCTTGCCCATGCCCATTGTTTTCGGGTAGGGTACCCACGGGTACCCATACCCATGGGCAAAACTGCCATCCCTAGTTCGATCAACTAACAATCACACATGGCTTCCGGCAGTGAACTATTTGCGTTAGACCACCTTGCACAAATGTTTCCACACAAAGAACTGTGTGGGATGTACATACCTACGGAAATAATTTTCTGGGATTCACCATGTGGGATGTACATACCTATGGAAATGATTTCTGGGATTCAACGTGTGGGATGTACATACCTACGGAAATGATTTCTGGGATTCACCGTGTGGGATGTACATACCTACGGAATTGATTTCTGGGATTCACCGTGTGGGATATACATACCTACGGAAATGATTGGGTTTCGATGCCTCGCCCGATCGCACATGGCCCCAGCCTGGGTCCCAGGAGGGCCTATCCCCGATGATTTCTAGGTTATGTGGGAAGGACACCCTATCGCACACACTCACTTGGCGACGGTTCCAAATGCCGTCACGGAAAGGAGTTTTAAACCGTTTGTTTAGGACGTCGCTATACCAGTGCCATCAATATAATCCTTAATAAGAACAAACTTCTCCGATATGGTGTAGTTTGGAGAATTCAAAAAGATAATAGGACTATCATGTGTGGGTGCAATAACAATAAAGTCATTCTTAACATAAGGATCTATAGCAAGTTCATCTCCATAAGCATAATTCAAATTGGCATCAGGACAAGCATAGCAATCATCAAGTTCATCAAAAAGGGATATCTCAAAAGAATCAATGGGATCATAGCAATTATCATGGCATTCATCCTTGGGTAAGAACGAACGGACATTAAACAATGTATGAGTTGGAGGATTACTCTCATTAGAAGGTGGGCACGGGTAGCTAATCCGCTCTTCCTCCGTTTGTTCTTCACTCTCCTCATCATCTTTTTCATCCAATGAGCTCACAGTTTCATCAATTTCTTCTTCCATAGACTCCTGCAAAATATTAGTCTCTTCTCAGACAGCTGAGATTTTCTCAATAAATTCATCAATATCGGAATTATATTTATAATTATCATAGCAATATTTAAGGATGGCAAAATTTTCAGGTCTATAAACATCATCATCAAAAGCTTCAAACTTTTCAAACAAAGATTCAATTTCATAAGCACCCTTAAAAGCAATAAATTCTTCTATTCGTTCCACATCATAATAATCATATATACCATTAGCATAAGAGGCCAAGGTTTCATTATCATTAAATTTGCATGAAAAGGGAAGGTTTGGAGCGTTCATCCTAGAGCAACAACTATAATCGTATCTCAAGCATAAATCCCGAGCATACCAATGCAACATATAAATTAGATCCCATAAAAGTTTTCTTTTTTGTGTCAACCGATAATCCCTAAAGTATTCACATTGATCCAACATTACTGCCATTATCATGTTGAATGGGGTTTTCTCAGGATTATCAAAGTAGTGCGTAATATTTTTCACATAACGAGCATCGAGGGTTTTAGGAGGTTCCCCATCTCCATGAGTAGCAGGTACAACTAATTTTTTTGGTGTTTCGTGTTCCATATCCATAACTAAAGATAGAGAACTACTTAGAACAGGAAATAAAAACTACTTAGTGATAAAGCAGACAAGCACACACGAGAATATTCACCCCACGCTATTGCTCCCCGGCAATGGCGCCGGAAAAAGGTCTTGATAACACACAAGTATAGGGGATCGTTTGTAGCCTTCTTCAATAAATAAGAGTGTCGAACACAACAAGGAGCTAAAGGCAGAACAAATATTCCCTCAGGCTCTATCGACCACCGATACAACTCTACGCACACTTGACGTTTGCTTTATCCAAAACAAGTATGAAACTATTTTGTAGGAGTGATGCTAGAACTATTTTGCAAGAATAAAACTACGAGAACTTTGCAAGATAATAAAATTTAGGTGTTTAGTAAAAGGGTTTTTCTCAACAAGAAATTTATTTGTCCCTAGGCAATCGATAACAAGTACCGTTAATCATTCTTGCAATTCTATATGAGGGAGAGGCATGAGCTAACATACTTTCTCTACTTGGATCATATGCACTTATTATTGGAACTCTAGCAAGCATCTGTAACTACTAAAGATCATTAAGGTCGTGAAACCCAACCATAGCATTAAGTATCAAGTCCTCTGTATCCCATACGCCATAGCACACCTACTCAGGTTTAAGCTTCTTTCACTCTCGCAACCCACCATAAGCGAACCATGAACATATTGCAACACCATACAGTGGGGGCCCCTCATGTTTGCGTGAGAACGGAGGGCACCGTAGGACAACACCATAGATAAAATATACAATCATACCAACCAAGATCACGATTAACCCACAGGACAAAACGTATCTACTCAAACATCATAGGATAACCTTAGATCATTAGGAAATAATATATGGAGTTGAGCACCATGTTTAAGTAGAGATTACAGAGGGGAGAAGGGGTGTAACACCGCTGCAAAGAGGGGGAGAGAGTTGGTGTTGACGGTAGCAAGATTGTTGATGTAGATCGTCGTCCCGATCGTTGCCCCGGTGGCACCGCCACCGGAAGCGAGGGGGAGAGAGCCCCCCTCCTTCTTTTTCTTCCTTGGCCTCCCCCTAGATGGGAGGAGAGTTCCCCCTTTGGTCCATGGTCTCCATGGCGGCGGAGGGGTGGGAGCCCCTCCGAGATTGGATCTCCCTCTCTGTGCTCTTCTGTTTCGTGTTCCCAGATCTGACCCTTCACGGTTTCTTAAATTCTCGGAGATCCATTACTCCGGTTGCGCTGAAATTTTTACATGATTTTTTCCATAGATTATCTTTCTTGCGCCAGAAGAAGGGCCCCAACCGACCTTTGAGGAGGGCACAAGACACCTGGGCATGCCAGGGGGTGCCTGTCGCGCCCTGGTGGGTTGTGGGCTCTGTGGGCCCCCGTTTGCATTGATTCCACCTCCCCAAAATCACATATATTCCAAAATAAATCTCCGTAAATTTTTATCGGGTTTGGACTTTGTTTGATATGGATATTCTACGAAACAAAAAACATGCAACAAACAGGAACTGGCACTCGACACTGGATCAATAGGTTAGTCCAATAAATCATATAAAAAGTTGTATAATATTGGCATGAAACAATCGAAAATTATAGATACGACGGAGACGTATCAAGAGGTTTTGGAAGTTTAAGTCTATGACGCATCGGTGACTCCGAGTGCTCCTCACCCAGAGGGTTCAAATCTGACTTGATCAAACTTTGTGATGTAGCATGAATAGAGTTTAAGACGATAAAAGCATAGATAGCTAGAGGGAGTACTTAGGCTTTCTTATCCATCCATTTGGCAAAAGAAAAATAGCAAACAATCAAAGCAACAAATGGATGTCCTTGAATGAGAAAAATATGCAATCAACATGCTCACAGAATAAGATGGCAAATGAAATATGTGGAAAAGCATGCACAAACACTCTAGCATCTATCAAGCAATTGGCGATGACTAGGTCATCTATATATAAGTATATTGATTGAGGAGTCAAATGAGAACATTTGATCGTAGGCCATACTCATCGTTTAAGCACAAGTGGGGTTACCACTTTTACATAAAGCATTGTTGAGTTCACACCATTAGAGTTGCTTTAGCTCAATTTTTTATAGTAAAGCTCCCCCTAGATGTGATATCCCCCCTAAGAGGGATGAACTAACCTTGGGTTTTGTCGATGATGACTTCATGTAGATGTTGAAGATGTGGATGCTCAATGTTGATGTAGATCATATGGAGCAATCGATTGGAGTGAGTTGCACTTTCAATACCTACATGGGTTAGTCCCACAAGGAACAAACAAGGATATCCATAGACAGAGTGAAATACACACAAGAGGATCTCCATGAAAGCATTAGGTTACCTTGTCCCTTGTCTTACCAACAAGAGAGTTTGTGACTCCTTGAACTAGTGCAAGATGTGGAGGTTGTTTGCACTTGTTCTTGCCAAAATGAATATGAGTGAAGTGTGTTGGTGGAGTCACCCTCAAGAACTCTCTAAATCTTCTTCTTCGGGATCCACATTAACTTGATGGGGATCCTTGGAGTTGTTGTCATACTTGATGAAGTAGAACTTGATGTAGCCTTGGGAACCCACTTGACGAAGGCCTTAGGAGCTTCTTCAAATGCATCAATCTCCTCTTGAAGCTTGTCCTTGCCTTTTTGCTTGTGGTCTTGTGGTGGAAGATCATCTTGAGCTTCTGTTCCTTTGAAGGAAGTAGGATCATACTTCTCTTGTTGAGGAACAAACTTCGTCTTGGGGTATTGATCTTCTTCCCACTCAACTCCATTGGCATTGAACTTTCGTTCAAAACCAACACCTTGATTCTTCCGATGCCTTCCTTGCTTGCGTACAATTTCCACAAATTGCTTACTTCCGGCAAGGCTCTTGTAAACATCTTTCTCTATAATTCCCTTGAATAAGCTATTTTCTTGCTCAAGTGTAACTTGGCTAAGAGAATCATTAGTGGAATCAAGAGAACTACTAGAAGCAACAATATCGGATTTAGCATAATTATTGTTACTACTAGAAGAATCTTTCTTACTCTTATTGCTATATTTTACTTGTGGCATGTAAGTAGACAAGAGTAAACGCTTGGCAATGTAAGAAGAACTTCTCTTACGATTATCATCATTGATTGCTTTTAAGAACCCATGCTCTTGCTCAAGATTGAGCTTTTCAAAGCCTAGCTTCTCATGAGTCTTTAAAAGCTCTCGATGATCTTCCAATGTAGTTTCATGAGCTAACTTAAGAGTGTTTAGTTCTTTAGTTAGATGCTCAATCACCTTCTTATCATCGTCATTCGTTTTATCTTGATTAGCATGATTAATAGCAAGTTCATCATAGTTTTCATCACTAGAGTTGTCAACAACTATATCATCATCACCTAGCAAATCATCTTCATCACTATTGAAATCAACATACTTGGGGTGTGATACCTTTGGGCCTTTAGCCATGAAGCATCTTCCAATTCCTTCATATGGTGAGTCAAATATGTCATAGGAGTTGGTTGACACAAGTGCTAGACCGGCAACACCTTCCTCTTGAGTATATCCGGAGTCGGAGTGATAACTTCTCTCGGAGTGGTGGTCAGAGTCAGAGCCGGATACCCATTCACCAACATGAGCTTGATGTCTTCATTTTGTATAGCTCCTTGATGACTTGTCCTTCCTTTCCGAATCCGTGCTTCTATGAGAGGTTCTTCGTTCATAACGATCATCTCTACTCCTTCTCTCTCTTGGAGGTGATTCTTCTCTTCTACTTCTCCTTTTAGATGCGTCTTCTCTTATTTTGTAGGGAGCCGTACACTCGTTGGAGTAGTGTCCGAGTCTTCCACAATTGTAGCAATTACACTCATGACTAGAAGATCTTTTGTCATTGTAGGACCTTGACTTGGAACTTATTTCTTTGCTTCTACTCTTGTAGAACTTGTTGAAGTTCTTCACCATTAAGCTCAATTCCTCATTGAAGACTTGTTTCTCACTTGATGATGTATGAGCATCACATGAGGCTTTGTAAGCACCACTAGACTTGTTGTGAAGCTCTTCTTTATCCTTGAGTGACATCTCATGAGCAACAATTCTACCAATGACTTCCGTTGGCTTGAGATCTTTGTAATTGGTCATCATTTGGATTAATGTGCACACGGTGTCATATTTTCCATCCAAGGCTCTTAGGATCTTCTTGATGATGAATCTGTCGGTCATCTCTTCACTTCCTCAGCCGACAATCTCATTTGTGATGAGACCAAGCCTAGAGTACATTTCAGCGACACCTTCACCATCCTTCATTTTGAATTTGTCAAGTTGACTTTGAAGCACATCCAATTTGGATTCCTTGACGGAGTCGGTACCTTCATGAATATCAATCAAAATATCCCAAATTTCCTTTGCATTCTCAAGACGGCTGATTTTATTGAATTCTTCGGGGCACAGTCTGTTGAAGAGGATACCGTAAGCTTGAGCATTGTATTGCAGCATCTTCAATTCTTCCGCGGTAGCTTCACGATTCGGTTCTCTCCCATCAAAGAATTCACCTTGCAAGCCAATACACACAATAGCCCAAATGGCGGGGTTGTGGCCAAGAATATGCATTTTCATCTTATGCTTCCAACTAGCAAAATTAGTACCATCAAATTAAGGACCTCTACGGTGGTAATTCCCTCTCTAGACGCCATACTCTCCTAGGTTGTGAAACCAAGTCTATGATCACCAAAGCTATGGAAATCAAGGCAAATGGAGACCAAGGCTCTGATACCACTTGTAGGATCGAAAATATGTCCAGGGGTGATTAGACTACTTGACCAAATAAAATCTAGCCTTTTCCCAATTTTAAGTCTTGGCAGATTTTAGCAACTTATCACAAATCAAGCAATCAACCCACACATACAATTCTAAGAGTATAGCAGCGGAATGTAAATCATTTGCATATGAAGGTAAAGGGAGGAGTTTGAGGGGAGCAAATGCAATGTAGACATGGAGATTTTTGGCTTGGTTTTGATAGGTGGTGCTATCGTACATCCACGTTGATGGAGACTTCAACCCACGAAGGGTAATGGCTACACGAGTCCATAGAGGGCTCCACCCACGAAGGGTCCACAAATAAGCAACCTTGTCTATCCCACCATTCCCATCGCCCACGAAGGACGTGCCTCACTTGGGTAGATCTTCATGAAGTAGGCGATCTCCTTGCCCTTACAAACTCCTTGGTTCAACTCCACAATCTTGACGGAGGCTCCCAAGTGACACCAAACCAATCTAGGCGACACCACTCTCCAAAAGGTAATAGATGGTGTGTTGATGATGAACTCCCTGCTCTTGTGCTTCAAATGATAGTCTCCCCAACACTCAACTCCCTCTCGCGGATTTGGATATGGTGGAAAGATGATTTGAGTGGAAAGCAACTTGCACTGGTGTGCGTCGGTCCTAAACAAACGGTTTTAAACCCCTTTCCGTGACAGCATCTGGAACCGTCGCCAAGTGAGTGTGGGCGATAGGGGGTCCTTCCCACACGACCCAGAAACCGTCGAGGATATGCCCTCCTGGCACACGCGTTCGGCAAAATGAGGTCGTGTGCGACCGGCGAGCGCTCAAATACGGAAATACATACATGATACATCTCCAACGTATCTATAATTCTTGATTGTTCCATGCTATTATATTATCTGTTTTGGATGTTAATGGGCTTGTTTATACACTTTTATATTATTTTTGGGACTAACCTACTAACCCAAGGCCCAGTGCAAATTGCTGTTTTTTGCCTATTTCAGTGTTCCGTAGAAAAGGAATATCAAACGGAATCCAAACAAAATGAAACCTTCGGGAGAGTTATTTTTGGAACAAACGTGATCCAGGGGACTTGGAGTAGACGTCAAGAAACAAACAAGGCGGCCACGAGGCAGGGAGGCACGCCTGCCCCCCTGGGCGTGCCCCCACCCTCGTGGGCCCCTCGCAGCTCCATCGACCTACTTCTTCCTCCTATATATATCCATATACCCCGAAAACATCCAGGAGCACCATGAAACCCTATTTCCACCGCCCCAACCTCCTGTACCCAAGAGATCCCATCTTGGGGCCTTTTCCGGAGCTCTGCCGGAGGGGGAATCGATAAAGGAGGGCTTCTACATCAACACCATAGCCTCTCCGATGATGTGTGAGTAGTTTACCACAGACCTTCGGTTCCATAGTTATTAGCTAGATGGCTTCTTCTCTCTCTTTGGATCTCAATACAATGTTCTCCTTGATCTTCTTGGAGATCTATTTGATGTAACTCTTTTTGCGGTGTGTTTGACGAGATCCGATGAATTGTGGGTTTATGATCAAGTTTATCTATGAACAATATTTGATTCTTCTCTAAAATCTTTTATGTATGATTGGTTATCTTTGCAAGTCTCTTCGAATTATCAGTTTGGTTTGGCCTACTAGATTGATCTTTCTTGCAATGGGAGAAGTGCTTAGCTTTGGGTTCAATCTTGCGGTGTCCTTTCCCACTGACAGCAGGGGTAGCAAGGCACGTATTGTATTGTTGACTTCAAGGATAAAAAGATGAGGTTTATATCATATTGCTTGAGTTTATCCCACTACATCATGTCATCTTGCCTAATGTGTTACTCTGTTCTTAGAACTTAATACTCTAGATGCATGCTGGATAGCGGTCAATGTGTGGAGTAATAGTAGTAGATGCAGAATCGTTTCGGTCTACTTGTCACGGACGTGATGCCTATATACATGATCATGCCTAGATATTATCATAATTATGCACTTTTCTATCAATTGCTCGACAGTAATTTGTTCACCCACCATAATACTTATGCTATCTTGAGAGAAGCCACTAGTGAAACCTATGGCCCCCGGGTCTATCTTTTATCATATAAGTTTCCAATCTATTTTATTTTGCAATCTTTACTTTCAATCTATATCATAAAAATACCAAAAACATTTATCTTATTATTATTATCTCTATCAGATCTCACTCTCGTAAGTGACCGTGAAGGGATTGACAACCCGTTTATTGCGTTGGTCGCGAGGTTCTTATTTTTTTGTGTAGGTACGAGGGACTTGCGTGTAGTCTCCTACTGGATTGATACCTTGGTTCTCAAAAACTGAGGGTAATACTTACGCTACTTTGCTGTATCACCCTTTCCTCGTCAAGGGAAAACCAACGCAGCGCTCAAGAGGTAGCAAGAAGGATTTCTGGCGCCATTGCCGGGGAGGTTGCACCAAGTCAAGTCAAGATTCGATCTCCCATCAACAAGCCATTTCTAGTGTCGTTTCCGGGGAGATCTACCACAAGTCAAGACATACCAAGTACCCATCACAAACTCTTATCCCTCGCATTACATTATTTGCCATTTGCCTCTCGTTTTCCTCTACCCCACTTCACCCTTGCCATTTTATTCGCCTCTTTCCCGTTTGTTTTTCTTGCGCCATGGCCGATTCAAAAAGGGCTGAGGGTTCTCTCCCAGGTTTTACTTTGGATAGTCCCTCTGTCCTCTCTAAGCTCATAAATAATGATGCTATGGAAAGACCAACCGGGGTTATCAATGAGGGTTTGAATAATTTTGATGAAGATGATCCCGGAATTTTTCGTTATTTACTTGATGAATCTTTGAAAGATGCCTGGGATAGGCTATTAAGGATCTGAGCTAGCTATGTGCTCCAATATCAAATTGAGATATACCTAAAAAGCTTTTATATTGGTTTACCCTCTTCATTCAAGCAAGTTCTAGATTCTATTTTTGAAGAAGATTTTCTTGAGGGGGATCCCATAGATACCTATGAGAAGATGAAAACTATATTTGGGCACCCCATGAGTGAGAAGGTTGAATCCACCTCTCATTTGTGCTTTTACCAAAATGAAATTATCAAAGAAATGAAGGCTAGCTTAGATGCAAATTTCTGTAACGTGCTTAATCTTTCTTCCACCATTAATGGCCACATGCTTTCTCAAAATAGAAAGATAAATGCTATAGATAAGAAATTTTCTCTTTTCTTTCCCAATACCAAAGATGATAATACCTAGATCTATTCTTGCTTTTATGCCTAGCTAGGGGCGTTAAACGATAGCGCTTGTTGGGAGGCAACCCAATTTTATTTTTGTTTCTTGCTTTTTGGTTCTCTTTAGTAATAAATAATTAATCTATCCTCTGTTTAGATGTGGTTTTATGCTTTTAGTTAGTGTTTGTGCCAAGTAGAACCTTTGGGAAGACTTGGGGGAAGTTTTAGCGATCTTGCTGTAAAAAACAGAAACTTTGGCACTCACGAGACTTGCTGCCATTTTTTACTGGAGAGTGAGATTAGGTTGATTCTCTTTGAATATGATTAATAGACAAATTACTCACGTCCACCAATTTATTTCATATTTTTTGGGGTTACAGAAGTATTCGAAACCTAAAGATTACTACAGACTGTTCTGTTTTTGACAGATTCTGTTTTTTCGTGTGTTGTTTGCTTATTTTGATGCATCTATGGTTAGTATCGGAGGGTATGAACCATAGAGAAGTTAGAATACAGTAGGTTTAACATCAATATAAATAAATAATGAGTTCATTACAGTACATTAAGTGGTGGTTTGTTTTCTTATACTAACGGAGCTCATGTGATTTTCTGTTGAGTTTTGTGTTGTGAAGTTTTCAAGTTTTGGGTAAAGATTTGATGGATTTTGGAATAAGGAGTGGCAAGAGCCTAATCTTGGGGATTCCCAGGCACCCCAAGGTAAAATTCAAGGACAACCAAAAGCCTAAGCTTGGGGATTCCCCGGAAGGCTTCCCCTCTTTCGTCTTCTTCCATCGGTAACTTTACTTGAGGCTATATTTTTATTCACCACATGATATGTGTTTTGCTTGGAGCATATTGTATGATTTGAGTCTTTGATTTTTGGCTTACCACAATCATCCTTGCTGTACACACCTTTTTGGGAGTGACACACATGAATTGGAATATATTAGAATACTCTATGTGCTTCACTTATATCTTTTGAGCTAGATAATTTTGCTCTAGTGCTTCACTTATATCTTTTATAGCACGGTGGTGGTTTTATTTTATAGAAATTATTAATATCTCATGCTTCACTTATATTATTTTGAGAGTCCTTTAGAACAGCATGGTAATTTGCTTTGGTTATAAAATTATTCCTAATATGATAGGCATCCAAGATGGGTATAATAAAAACTATCATAGAAAGTGCATTGAATACTATGAGAAGTTTGATACTTGATAATTGTTTTGAGATATGAGGATGGTGATATTAGAGTCATGCTAGTTGAGTAGTTGTGAATTTTAGAAATACTTGTTCTAAAGTTTGTGATTCTCGTAGCATGCACGTATGGTGAATCGTTATGTGATGAAGTCGGAGCAAGATTTATTTATTGATTGTCTTCCTTATGAGTGGCGGTCGGGGACGAGCGATGGTCTTTTCCTACCAATCTATCCCCCCTAGGAGCATGCGTGTAGTGCTTTGTTTTGATAACTAATAGATTTTTGCAATAGGTATATGAGTTCTTTGTGGCTAATGTTGAGTCCATGGATTATACGCACTTTCACCCTTCCACCATTGCTAGCATCTCTAGTACCGTGCAACTTTCGCCGGTACCATAAACCCACCATATGCCTTCCTCAAAACAGCCACCATAGCTAACTATTATGGCATTTCGATAGCCACTCCGACATATATTTCCATGCAACTTACCACCGTTCCGTTTGTTATGACACGTTACATCATTGTCATATTGCTTTGCATGATCATGTAGTTGACATCGTATTTGTTGCAAAGCCATCGTTCATAATTCTTTCATACATGTCACTCTTGATTCATTGCACATCTTGGTAAACCGCCGGAGGCATTGATATAGAGTCATATTTTGTTCTAAGTATCGAGTTGTAATTCTTGAGTTGTAAGTAAATAAAAGTGTGATGAGTATCATTATTAGAGCATTGTCCCAAGTGAGGAAAGGATGATGGAGACTATGATTCCCCCACAAGTCGGGATGAGACTCCGGATGAAAAATAATAAAAAAAGAGAAAAAATAGGCCATTAAAAAAGAAAACGCCCAAATAAAAAATGAGAGAAAAAGAGAGAAGGGACAATGTTACTATCTTTTTACCACACTTGTGCTTCAAAGTAGCACCATGATCTTCATGATAGAGAGTATCCTATGTTATCACTTTCATATACTAGCGGGAATTTTACATTATAGAACTTGGCTTGTATATTCCAATGATGGGCTTCCTCAAAATGCCCTAGGTCTTCGTGAGCAAGCAAGTTGGGTGCACACCCACTTAGTTTCTTTTGTTGAGCTTTCATACACTTATAGCTCTAGTGCATCCGTTGCATGGCAATCCCTACTCACTAACATTGATATCTATTGCTGGGCATCTCCATAGCCCGTTGATACGCCTAGTTGATGTGAGACTATCTTCTCCTTTTTGTCTTCTCCACAACCACCGTTCTGTTCCACATATAGTGCTATGTCCATGGCTCACGCTCATATATTGCGTGAAGATTGAAAAAGTTTGAGAACATCAAAAGAATGAAATAATTGCTTGGCTTGTCATCGGGGTTGTGCATGATTTAAAATAGAGCATAGCCAGACTATATGATTTTGTAGGGATAACTTTCTTTGGCCATGTTATTTTGAGAAGACATGATTGTTTTGTTAGTATGCTTGAAGAATTATTATTTTATGTCAATATTAACCTTTTGTCTTGAATCTTTCGGATCTGAACATTCATGCCACAATAAAGGAAATTACATTGAGAATTATGCTAGGTAGCATTCCACATCAAAAATTCTATTTTTACCATTTACCTACTCGAGGACGAGCAGGAATTAAGCTTGGGGATGCTTGATACGTCTCCAACGTATCTATAATTTTTCATTGTTCCATGCTATTATATTATCTGTTTCATATGTTAATGGGCTTATTTATACACTTTTATATTATTTTTGGGACTAACCTACTAACCCAAGGCCCAATGCAAATTGTTTTTTATTTGCCTATTTTAGTATTTCGCAGAAAAGGAATATCAAACAGAATCCAAATGGAATGAAACCTTCGAGAGAGTTATTTTTGGAACAAACGTGATCCAGGGGACATGGAGTAGACATCAAAAAAGAACGAGGCGGCCACGAGGCAGGGAGGCGCGCTTGCCCCCTGGGCGCGCCCCCACCCTCGTGGGCCCCTCATAGCTCCACCGACCTACTTCTTCCTCCTATATATATCCATATACCCCGAAAACATCCAGGAGCACCACGAAACCCTATTTCCACCGCCGCAACCTTCTGTACCCAAGAGATCTCATCTTGGGGCCTTTTCCGGAGCTCCGCCGGAGGGGGAATCGATCATGGAGGGCTTCTACATCAACACCATAGCCTCTCCAATGATGTGTGAGTAGTTTACCACAGACCTTCGGGTCCATAGTTATTATCTAGATGGCTTCTTCTCTCTCTTTGGATCTTAATACAGTGTTCTCCTTGATCTTCTTGGAGATCTATTTGATGTAACTCTTTTTGCGGTCTGTTCGTCGAGATCCGATGAATTGTGGGTTTATGATCAACTTTATCTAGGAACAATATTTGATTCTTCTCTGAAATCTTTTATGTATGATTGGTTATCTTTGCAAGTCTCTTCGAATTATCAGTTTGGTTTGGCCTACTAGATTTATCTTTCTTGCAATTGGAGAAGTGCTTAGCTTTGGGTTCAATCTTGCGATGTCCTTTCCCAATGACAGCAGGGGCAGCAAGGAACGTATTGTATTGTTGCTATCAAGGATAAAAAGATGGGGTTTATATCATATTGCTTGAGTTTATCCCTCTACATCATGCCATCTTGCCTAATGCATTACTCTGTTCTTATGAACTTAATACTCTAGATGCATGGTGGATAGCAGTCGATGTGTGGAGTAATAGTAGTAGATGCAGAATCATTTCGGTCTACTTGTCACGGACGTGATGCCTATATATATGATCATGCCTAGATATTCTCATAATTATGCACTTTTCTATCAATTGCTCGACAGTAATTTGTTCACCCACCGTAATACTTATGCTATCTTGAGAGAAGCCACTAGTGAAACCTATGGCCCCCGGGTCTATCTTTTATAATATAAGTTTCCAATCTATTTTATTTTGCAATCTTTACTTTCAATCTATATCATAAAATTACCAAAAATATTTATCTTATTATTATTATCTCTATCAGATCTCACTCTCGTAAGTGACTGTGAAGGGATTGACAACTCTTTATCGTGTTGGTTGCGAGGTTCTTATTTGTTTGTGTAGGTATGAGGGACTTGCGTGTAGTCTCCTACTGGATTGATACCTTGGTTCTCAAAACTAAGGGAAATACTTACGCTACTCTGTTGCATCACCCTTTCCTCTTCAAGGGAAAACCAACGCAGTGCTCAAGAGGTAGTAGTACAGTACAACTAAAAAAATACAATTGTGCGGTGAAATTGTTTCCGGTCGCAAGTACATCCCATACAGTCAGTCCCCGCTAAACGTTTCCATTCGTATGTACATCCCACATAGTCGCTCCAAGGAAAACATTTCCGTTCATAGGTACATCACACACAATTTTTCCCGTTAAATCATTTGTGATAGTGTTGCTATTGCACACGATATTAATAATTTTATCATTTGCGTTATTGAATGCGTCACACACGGTGCGTAGAAAGAAACTATGTGGCAAAGGTTGTCCATCACACACACTTTTTATGTGATAAACATTTGCGCAAGGTGGCCTAACGCAAACAGTTTTCAAGAGAAAGTCGTGTCTGCAGTGGAGATTGATCGCACACGTAGTGGATCCTAGAAACGTTTCTGATCTCCACGTATATCGCAGACGTTTCGCTTTCGCAAACCGTGTGTAGTGTAATCCCTATTTAATCCATAATTAATCCACAATTAATCCCTAATTTAAAAATCACATGTTATGAATTTGAAAGTAGGCAATCACTTATTTCATATCCAACCATGTTTATTACAAATATAGGTTCAACCACAAATCCATAATTCAATGCACATGTACATATACTAAAGAACTACAGAAGCACCAAGTAAAGAATGATGAACCACAGTTGTACTAAAGACTGTAAAGAGATAGGCGAAATACATTCTGGTTGCTGGAGAAGGTGAAGCGGAATGCCCATATTGTGCCCTCCTCCATGCGTAAGGCGCGCACGACTCTAGGCCAACCCCTTGTGATGGCTGCCTGTCCATCCTTCACTGTCTTCATTAGGACTTCTCGATGCTCATTGTAGTCTGGATGAAATACTTTAAACTTCATTGCGTGTCCACCAATCATGTACTTTGCGAGGTAATCTTGAGTGAACTGCTTCGGGAACCACTGGGAATGAAAAATATTCAGACATTGTTGTCTAACAACTCATTATGGGCAGTAAAAAGAGAAGACTGCAGAGTTTGTAGTTACCATCCTACATCTCACTGTTGTGTTGGATAGAGCATAAACAAATAATTTGCTTGCCACCATTCGTATCATTTTGCTAATAATCCTTATCAGTTTCCTCACTTGATGCTTGTTCATCAATATCTCATTGCCCCATACGCAAAAAGGGTCGATGTGTGGATCCTTACCAAGGGCTTATGTACCTACAAGCAACAAGTCAATATTAGAAGCTAACTAGTGTCCAGTCCTGGATCTATATGCACTACATTATGGAACGACGGGGGGAGTACAAGCCGAGGGATGAAGCTAACCTCGGCGGAAAATGGTGGCCACTCCCATTGTTGTCCTGCATAAGTAGTGGAAAGGCATGATAAGTACAGCAATCTTAACATCAAACAAATATAGCAAAGGTAAATGATAACCCACAAGTATAGGGGATCGCAACAGTTTTCAAGGGTAGAGTATTCAAACCAAATTTATTGATTCGACACAAGGGGAGCCAAAGAATATTCTAAAGTAGTAGCAGCTGAGTTGTCAATTCAACAACACCTGGAAACTTAATATCTGCAGCAAGGTATTTAGTAGCAAAGTAATATGATAGTGGTGGTAACGATAGCAAAAGTAACGGTAGCAAAAGTAGTATTTTTGGTGTTTTGTAGTGATTGTAACAATAGCAATGGAAAAGTAAATAAGCGAAGAACAATATATGGAAAGCTCGTAGGCATTGGATCGGTGATGGATAATTATGCCGAATGCAGTTCATCATGTAACAGTCATAACATCGGGTGACACAAAACTAGATCCAATTCATCAATGTAATGTAGGCATGTATTCCGAACATAGTCATACGTGCTTATGGAAAAGAACTTGCATGACATCTTTTGTCCTACCCTCTCGTGGAAGCGGGGTCCTATTGGAAACTAAGGGATATTAAGGCCTCCTTTTAATAGAGTACCGGAACAAAGCATTAACACATAGTGAATACATGAACTCCTCAAACTATGGTCATCACCGGGAGTGGTCCCGACTATTGTCACTTCGGGGTTGCCGGATCATAACACATATTAGGTGACTATAGACTTGCAAGATAGGATCAAGAACTCTCATATATTGATGAAAACATAATAGGTTCAGATCTGAAATCATGGCACTCGGGCCCTAGTGACAAGCATTAAGCATAGCAAAGTCATAGCAACATCAATCGCAGAACATAGTGGATACTAGGGATCAAACCCTAACAAAACTAACTCGATTACATGATAAATCTCATCCAACCCATCACCGTCCAGCAAGCCTATGATGGAATTACTCATGCACGGCGGTGATCATCATGAAATTGGTGATGGAGGATGGTTGATGATGACGATGGCGATAGATTCCCCTCTCCGGAGCCCCAAACGGACTCCAGATCAGCCCTCCCGAGAGAGTTTAGGGCTTGGTGGCGGCTCTGTATCGTAAAACGCGATGAATACTTCTCCCTGGTTTTTTTCTCCCCGAAAGTGAATATATGGAGTTGGGGTTGGTGGAGCGTCAGGGGACCCACGAGGTAGGGGGCGCGCCTAGGGGGTAGGGCGCACCCCCACCCTCGTGGACAGGTGGAGGCCCCCCTGACATGGATCTTCCTTCCAGTATTTTTTATTTATTCCAAAATAATTCTCCGTTGATTTTCAGGTCATTCCGAGAACTTTTATTTCTCCACAAAAATAACACCATGGCAATTCTGCTGAAAACAACGTCAGTCCGGGTTAGTTCCATTCAAATCATGCAAGTTAGAGTCCAAAACAAGGGCAAAAGTGTTTGGAAAAGTAGATACGATGGAGACGTATCAATTCCCCCAAGCATAAACCTTTGCTTTTCCTCAAGCAATTCAGTTGATAAACTGAAAGTGACAAAGAAAAACGTTTACAAACTCCGTTTGCTCTTGTTGTTGTAAATATGTAAAGCCAGCATTCAAGTTTTCAGCAAAGATTATGAACTAACCATATTCACAATAACATTTAGGTCTCATGTTTACTCATATCAATAGCATAATCAACTAGTGAGCAATAATAATAAATCTTGGATGACAACACTTTCTCAAAACAATCATGATATGATATAACAGGATGGTATCTCGCTAGCCCTTTCTAAGACCGCAGAACATAGATGCAGAGCACCTTTAAAGATCGAGGACTGGCTAGATATTGTAATTCATGGTAAAAGAGATCCAGTCAAGTCATACTCAATGTAAACTAACAGTAATGAATGCAAATGACAGTGGTGCTCTCCAACTGGTGCTTTTTAATAAGAGGATGATGACTCAGCATAAAAATAAATAGATAGGCCCTTCACAGAGGGAAGCAGAGATTTGTAGAGGTGCCAGAGCTCGGTTTTGCAATAGATATGAATAATATTTTCAGCGGTATACTGTAACATCCCAAAATTTCAATTTGGAATGTTATACATAGATCATTCTTGCATATCATATTTTATTGCATTTCGTCTCGTGGTCCTCGAAACCCTAAGCAACTCAAGGACCATCGGAGAGAGTTGGGGATTTCCCCAGTTTTCGAATTTGATTTTATCAAATTTTGAAACGAGGATTTTGGTTTTAATTATTTTTCCCAAAAAAATATATTTCATATTAAAATATATGAGAGGAGATAATATGACTTCTCCAAAATAAATGAAATATTGGAGGAAAAATATTAAAATCAATATTTGTTTTATTTTGAATTTTATTGCAACTTTATTTGCATTAGAAAAATTGCACGTTTTCAAAATTGCATTTTAGGGCCAAGAAAATGTTCATCTCGTTCCAAATATTTCATTTAGACGGTGAAAATTTGTTTTACCATTGTTAGATTTTTATTTTATTTTCTAGGATTTTTCTTAGTTTCGGTGGAATTATTAAAAAAAGAGTTTCCGGACCAAGCTGGGCCGAATCCCAGCCGGCCCGTCCCGGCCGTCTCCCTCGCGCGCGTGCTGCCGTGCGTAGCTCGGGCGCCGAGGGGAGTCCGAGCCGGACTCCTCCACGGGCGCCCCCTTGCCCAAGCAAGCCGCTGCCCCGCCCCCTTTAAATGCTGCCGCCGAGCCCCGCCACCACCACCACCCCGCCGCCCCGCAGCCCGCTCCCGAGCCGAGCCGCACACCGCCGCCTCCCGCGCCTCGCCGCCTCCCGCGCCTCGCCGCCGTC
>NC_041380.1:315258706-315266788 GCF_002162155.2 Triticum dicoccoides | reverse complement strand
CAGCTTCGCCGCCCCACTGCCCCGCGAGCCCGCCGCCCGAGCCCCGCCTCGCCGGAGCCTTGCCGGATGTACCACGCCGTTTCACCGCCGCCGTTTTTTTAAAGAAAACTAATTCGGTTTTTTAGAAAAACCCTAGCCTGTTTCTTTCTTCGGTTCGCCCGTTAGTTACAGACAACGAACGCTCGTTCATTAGCCTGTTCATCAGTTTTATTTTATCAGATTTTTTCCGCGGTTATTTCTGATCGCGATTTCTAATCCGATTTTCGTTCTAGTTTTTTTTTTCGCTCGTTAGTCGGAATCAGGCGATTCAAGCGCCTAGATCTGACCCTCTTCCCGTTTAACCAACTTGCACAAGTTTTTGCTACTGTAAAAATTTGACCTAGGTCCAGATTAGTAAACGGATCTTGTTTCTTTCACCGTTTGAGTTTCGTTGCTCCGTTCGATTTGATTCTTTTTGCAAACCGGAGTTATTAAGTTGAACTATCTGGTTAGATCTTTTTATTTGAGATTTACCCGTGTTTCTTAGCTTGATTGCTTATGTAAGTTATTGTTTGTTTGCGATAGAATTCCCGGAGTGCGAAGCGTTTTATTTGGAGTCTCTAGGTTATGCGGATCGTCAGCAAGGCAAGTAACACTTTGATCATACCCCTTTATCACCTAGTTTTTATGCATTAGTACCAATCCTCAAACATTGCATGGTTAGGATGTCATTAACATGTGGGTTGGGAAGTAGTTGATGAGGTAGAACCTATTACCCTGTTACATTCAAACCATTGGGAGTTACTTCTACGTGTTGCTTATATTGCTATGCTATGCTCGTAGACGTGGTTTGGGTGAGTGAAATCCATGACAGATGTGAGATTGTTAATTAATGGTTCAACTTAAGGTGGCAACTTAAATACACATCTGGGTGGATTGAGGCACCTGGACTACCCAGTGTTGCCTGTATTTTTGGAAATCCCGGAGTACCCGTGTGATCTTCCTATGGACCGCCACCCAGGCTCAAAGGGAACTGATATGATTCATGCTAGAAACTTTCGTGTGCAGCCACAAGCTATTATGGGCTCTAGCATAGTTGAGTAACTAACGTGAAGCTCTTGAAGAGGTGGATCAGCAGGTAGTGGGTTGTAGGTTTGGTATGGTCTGCCCGGAGTAGGGAATTAATGTTTCTGAAAGACTGTGTCTCGGTCATCCGTTTCTCAAACATCATGTAGTGCGAGAAAACCAACGGAGGAGATCAAGTCTTGTGGGGAAAAGTGCGCAAACCTCTGCAGAGTGTATAAACTAATCATGGTTAGCCGTGTCCCCGGTTATGGACAATCTTGAGTATCTAGTACTTGGAGTATCTTAAGTATCTCATCACTCTAAATTAATATTGTTGGGCTGATAATTACCTTAATTGGGATTGAGTTGGAGGAACCTTCTCAATGATGTTTCAACTACCATGATAGTTAAATTAAAATCTATTCCTTTGTTGTAGGAAAAAATTGGCTTTTCGCAAAAACTATAACCATAGAGCTTTTCCACCAGCCAAATATGCATGTAGTGATAGAATTATTCTGTTCTTGCTCTACTGTGTTATTTTGCCAGCATATTCCATGTGCTGACCCGTTTTTGGGCTGCAACGTATTATGTTGCAGACTTTTCAGACGAGGAGTAAGGTTCGTTAGGTCATTGCCGTACAGCTCAGCTATGCCGTTGGAGTTGATGGACTCACTTTATCTTCCAAGCCTTCTGATGTTATTGTATTAGATGGCCTTAAGCCGTATTTATTGTAATAAGTTCTCTTTGGAGACATTTGATGTAATAAGTGTGTGATTGCTACTCTGTTATAAATCCTCGAGTACTGTGTGTGTCAGCATTACCTATCCAGGGATGACACTGAAGCACAGAGACTTGACCGTTTGAGGTCGGGTCGCTACAAGATGGTATCAGAGCACACGCTGAGTGTAGGACACGACCACTAAGCTAAAAGCCATAGATCACTATTCTCTTCTCATTTCTGACTCCTCTCCATTTTCTACTCTTTAGGATGGCGGACGCAAGGAACAAGTTTGCACAACCGGATGAAGAAGCACCTTTTAGACGACACTTGAAGGAAGTCACTAGGTACCTGAACATAGGAATACCAAGCTTCACCGGGACCTACAACGCCACTTTACCAGAGGAGGAGCGATGGATGATTCAAGTTCAAGTTCCAGGAAGAACCTTCACGCCAGTCACTAAACCCATAGAGTTTTCCTTCGATGCACCAACCTGGAGTCTAGGAAAGAGTATGGCAGCTCACATCACCATGGGACGCATTGGAGAAGTTTATCAAAAGGAGCTTAAAGACACTATCTACCAGATCTATGGGCGTTGAGATGAGCAATGGGAGATGATCAGCACCAGGAAGGATAGATCAATTGCAGCTTTCATCCGGGAACTAAACCAACACATTCGACGCGAGGAGAACCAGATGTGCACATGCATGATAGATCTGAAGAAGGCAATGACTAGGATTGCGGAACTGGAGGAAGAACTCAAGGCTACACGTGAAGATTATGAGGAGGAAATCGTCGTACTAGTGGAGAAGAATGACGACCTGATTAAGAAGATCGGAATATTCATGGGAGACCCTACACCAGTAGAAGAAGACGAAGAACCTAAGGAGATTCGCTCGGAGGATTACATCATTATCGACGACACTGACTCCGACCTTAGCAATGATGATTTTGAAGACAAAGCTGGAGCAGATATCATGGAGTCTGCAATCGAGGAATATTTTTAGTAGACCACCACATCCGTAGTAGTATTCCACCATGTAATTAGTATAGTCCGAGCACTTTTGCGATAGTTTTAGATTGATTGTATGCCCTTGCTTGATTGAGTGAAATGATTGTGTTTGTCTCATGTGCATATGGGTAGTGCTTTCTCATTAGACCTCATTCTATTCTAATCTCTCCCCTCTAAACCCATCAGATGCCTCTGAGACGTGACCCCAGATTTGCTTTCCCACTGGAGCTCACTCAATTGATCCAGCAACAGAATACCCTGATGCAGTTGTCAGTTCAGAACCAAGGCAACAACAACAACAACAACAATCCACCACCACCACCACCAGTTGAGAACTTAGCCCGTTTTCTGAGGTTGCAGCCGCCGGTGTTTTCCAGTAGCACCAAGCATATAGTAGCAGATGATTGGCTCCGCAGGATTGGAAGGGAGTTAACCACTGCAGGTTGTACCGATGCTGAGAAGGTGCATTTTGCCGCACATCCGTTGGATGGACCAGCAGCATCATGGTGGGAGAATTACACTGTCACCTACCCCATAGCCACGGTGACATGGGACCAATTTCAGCAAGCCTTCCGTACAGCCCATGTCTCAACTGGAGCCATGAATTTGAAGAAGCGTGAGTTTTGCAACTTACGGCAGGGGAACCATACTGTGGCTCAGTATGCGGATGAGTTTACCAAGTTATCTTGCTATGCCCCTGATGATGTGCCCACATATGCCTCAAAGCAGGAGAAGTTCATGGAAGGGCTGAATGATGAGATGAGTATGCAGTTGATGGTGACAACATTCAACAACTACCAGGAATTGGTAGATAAGGCTCTTATGATTGAAGGGAAGCAGCAGCAGATTGAGAACCGTAAGGGGAAGTATGGACAAGGGAGGTATAACTCAGGAGCTCAGCAGAAGCCTCGCCTAACCCCGAACTCAGGAGGACTTGTTCATAACCATGGAGGCCACACCCATAATGGAGGAAGTAACCACAATCACACTGGCCCAAGGAATGGGAATGGGAATGGAGCAAGCAACAATCAGAACTGCCCCAATCCAGCCACACCCATCAAGAGAGACCTAAGCCACGTTACTTGTTTCAAGTGAGGGAAGACTGGACACTATGCCACGGAGTGCCCTGAAGGGAAGAATGGAAACGGAAATGGGAGTGCTGGGAAGAAGCCCAATCCATTCAACAAAGGACAAGTAAACCACGTTAACGTGGAGGAGGTTGAAGAGCAGCCAGACGCGGTTATAGGTAAGTTTTTGGTTAAGTCATTTACCGCCCTTTTTCTTTTTGATACTGGTGCATCACATTCATACATATCAAGGGAATTCGTGGATAAGTTTAAACTACCGACCCAAACCCTTAGGACCCCTCTGTTAGTAAGCTCACCTGGAGCAGAGTATATGGCTAGTCGATGGTGTGACCAGATACCCTTAACCATTGGTAGCCATGTTTTTCCGTCTGAACTAATCATCTTGGAGTCACAAGGATTGGATGTGATATTAGGAATGGACTGGCTGTCAAAGTTTGGAGGAAACATTGACTGTGTTAGTAAGTCAATTTGTCTCACCACCCCGGAGGGAAAAAGGATCAAGTATATATCTAGGCATGCGCCAAGAAGTAGCCAAGTAAATACCCTCATGGGAGTTGTTCAGGAGGAAGTGCCTGTAGTAAAGGATTACCCGGATGTTTTCCCAGAGGAGTTACCAGGCATGCTACCAGATCGAGATATCAAGTTTTTGATAGAGCTATTGCCAGGCACAGGGCCAATATCCAAGAGACCCTATCGGATGCCCGTGAATGATCTGGAGGAGATTAAGAAACAGATCAAGGAGTTATTGGAGAAAGATTACATTCGACAGAGTTCATCACCATGGGGAGCCCTAGTGCTATTGGTTGAAAAGAAGGATAAATCCCTAAGAATGGTTGTAGATTATCGGGCATTGAATGAAGTGACGATCAAGAACAAGTACCCATTGCCGATGATCAATGATCTGTTTGACCAGCTGCAAGGAGCTAAGGTGTTTTCGAAGATCGATCTGCGATCAGGATATCATCAGTTGAAGATACGAGAGAAGGATATACCAAAGACAGCCTTCACCACACGGTACGGGCTATACGAATATACGGTCATGTCATTTGGACTGACTAACGCCCCTGTCTATTTCATGAGCATGATGAACAAGGTGTTCATGGAATATTTGGATAAGTTTGTTGCGGTGTTCATTGATGATATAATGGTATATTCGAAGAATGAAGAGGAACACAAGGAGTATTTGTGTTTAGTTCTCGAGAAACTCAGGGGAACATCAGTTATATGCCAAGTTCAGCAAATGCGAGTTTTGGTTGAAGGAAGTCGGATTCCTTGTACATGTTATATCGGGAGAAGGTATAGCAGTAGATCCCACCAAGGTTCAGTTAGTCACTGAATGGTTGGCACCCACTTCAGTTAGCGAGATCCACAATTTTCTTGGACTCGCAGGATACTATCGTAGATTCATTGAGAATTTTTCCAAGATCGCAAAGCCCATGGCAGAATTATTGAAGAAGGATACCAAGTTCAAATGGACGGAAGATTGCGAGGCGAGTTTCCAGGAGCTGAAGAAACATTTGACTACAGCCCCAGTGCTGACACTGCCGGATATACGTAAGGATTTTCAAGTGTATTGCGATGCCTCTCGCTTAGGACTTGGAAGTGTGCTTATGCAGGACGGAAGAGTTGTTTCGTATGCCTCGTGAAAACTAAAACCACACGAGTTAAATTATGCCATGCATGATTTGGAGCTAGCAGCCTTAGTACATGTGTTGAAGACTTGGAGACATTACCTTATTGGAAACCATTGTGATGTGTACACGGATCATAAGAGTTTGAAGTACATTTTCACCCAGAAGGAACTGAACCTTAGGCAGAGAAGATGGTTGGAGCTTATAAAGGATTATGACATGAAGCTTCATTATCATCCGAGCAAGGCCAATGTCGTAGCCGACGCTTTGAGCCAGAAGAGCTATGCTAATACCCTAATAAGCACGGGATTGCCGAAGGAGTTAGCAGAGGATCTCAGGGAACTTTGATTGGAGATTGTTCCTAGAGGTTTTGTTGCAACAATGGAGGTGCAATCTACATTGTTGGGAAAGATTCGAGAAGCTCAGAAGGATGACAAAGAGATTGCCGAGATAAAGGAGAAAATGAACGAAGGAAAAGCCAAAGGTTTTCGTGAGGATGAGCACGACACCCTGTGGTTTGAGGACCGTGTTTATGTGCCCAATAACACAGAGATCGGGAAGTTAATACTTCAGGAGGAACATGACTCACCATACTCGATACACCCCGGAAACACCAAGATGTATTTGGATTTAAAGGAATGTTTCTGGTGGACAGGGATGAAGAAGGATATCGCCGAGTATGTGGCCGTATGTGATGTATGTCAGAGAGTGAAGGCAGAGCATCAAAAGCCAGCAGGATTGTTACAGCCTATGCCGATACCCGAATGGAAGTGGGATAAACTTGGCATGGATTTTATCACCGGATTACCCAGGACCAAATCAGGATATGATTCTATATGGGTAGTAGTTGACCGTTTGACCAAAGTGGCACACTTTATCCCAGTGAAAACAACTTATACCAGTGCAAAGTTGGCCAAGATATATATGACCAGGATCGTATGTCTGCATGGAGTTCCGAGGACCATCGTATTAGATAGAGGAACACAGTTTACTTCAAAGTTTTGGCATCAGCTGCACCAGACTTTGGGAACGAGATTGGAGTTCAGTACAACATTTCACCCGCAGACGGATGGACAGACCGAGAGAGTCAACCAGATTCTGGAGGATATGTTGAGAGCCTGTGCGCTAGATTATGGGTCTAGTTGGGATGACAATTTGCCTTACGCAGAGTTCGCATACAACAATAGCTACCAAGCCAGTTTGAAGATGGCACCGTTGGAAGCCCTGTATGGCCGAAGGTGCAGAACACCGTTGATGTGGGATGAAGTTGGAGACCGACAGTTGTTTGGACCAGACTTGATCAAAGAGTCTGAGGAGAAGGTTAAACTGATCCGGGATAGACTAAAGATAGCTCAGTCCAGATAGAAGAGTTATGCAGATTCGAAACGCAAGGAGGTAACCTATGAAATTGGAGATAGAGCATATCTGTGAGTATCACCTTTGCGAGGAGTGAAACATTTTGGAGTTAAGGGAAAGTTAGCCCCGAGAGTTGTAGGACCATATTGTGTTTTGGAACGGATGGGAGAAGTTGCCTACAAGTTGGAATTACCTGAAGGATTGTCAGGAGTTCACTATGTGTTTCACGTTTCCCAGTTGAAGAAGTGCCATGCTGAGATGGCCGACATACCGCTAAGAGATACCGTACCCTTGGAGGCGATTCAGTTGGACAATGACTTGACTTATGAGGAGAAGCCAGTCAAGATTTTGGAGTTTGCCAGTCGAGTCACCTGCAGCAAGGTCATTAAGTTTTGCAAAGTTCAGTGGAGCCACCATACCGAGGATGAAGCCACGTGGGAACGAGATGATGATCTTCGCAAAGACCACCCACACCTATTTTCTAGCCAACCCGAATCTCGAGGGCGAGATTCATCTTAAGGGGGGTAGGTTTGTAACATCCCAAGTTTTCAATTTGGAATGTTATACATAGATCATTCTTGCATATGATATTTTATTGCATTTCGTTTCGTGATCCTTGAAACCCTAAGAAACTCAAGGATTTCCCTGGTTTTCGAATCAAATTTTGAAATGAGGATCTTGGTTTTAATTATTTTCCCCCCAAAAAAATATTTAATATAAAAATATATGAGAGGAGATAATATGACTTCTCCAAAATAAATGAAATATTGGAGGAAAAATATTAAAATCAATATTTGTTTTATTTTGGATTTTATTGCAACTTTATTTGCATTAGAAAAATTGCACATTTTCAAAATTGCATTTTAGGGCCAAGAAAATGTTCATCTTGTTCTAAATATTTTATTTAGACGATGATTTCTTTTGGCATTTTTAGATTTTTATTTTATTTTCTAGGATTTTTCTTAGTTTCAGTGGAATTATTAAAAAAAAGAGTTTTTGACAACAAAAAAAAAGGTTTCCGGACCAAGCTGGGCCGAAGCTCAGCCGGCCCGTCCTGACCGTCTCCCTCGCGCGCGCGCCGCCGTGCGTAGCTCGGACGCCGAGGGGAGTCCGAGCCGGACTCCTCCCCGGGCGCCCCCTCGCCCAAGCAAGCCGCCGCCCCTGCCCCCTTTAAATGCCGCCGCCGAGCCCCGCCACCACCACCACCCCGCCGCCCCGCAGCCCGCTCCCGA
>NC_041380.1:315195195-315258288 GCF_002162155.2 Triticum dicoccoides | reverse complement strand
CCGCGAGCCCGTCGCCCGAGCCCCGCCTCGCCGGAGGTACCACGCCGTTTCGCTGCCGCCGTTTTTTTTTTAAAGAAACCAATTCGGTGTTTTTTAGAAAAACCCTATCCCGTTTCTTTTTTCGGTTCGCCGGTTTTTTTTTCCGGTTTTTCCTTTTCGCGGACGTTCGTCCGGACGTTTGTTTTAACGAACGGTTTTCGCACGTTCGTTACAGACAACGAACGCTCATTTGTTAGCATGTTTGTCAGTTTTCTTTTATCGGATTTTTTCCGCGGTTATTTCTGATCGCGATTTCTGATCTGATTTTCGTTCTAGTTTATCTTTTCGCTCGTTAGTCGGAATCAGGCGATTCAAGCGCCTAGATCTTCGTCTCGAGACCCTCTTCCCGTTTAACCAACTTGCACAAGTTTTTGCTACTGTAAAAATTTGACCTAGGTCCAGATTAGTAAACGGATCTTGTTTCTTTCACCGTTTGAGTTTCGTTGCTCCGTTCGATTTGATTCTTTTTGCAAACCGGAGTTCTTAAGTTGAACTATCTGGTTAGATCTTTTTATTTGAGATTTACCCATGTTTCTTAGCTTGATTGCTTATGTAAGTTATTGTTTGTTTACGATAGAATTCCCGGAGTGCGAAGCGTGTTATTTGGAGTCTCTAGGTTACGCGGATCGTCAGCAAGGCAAGTCACACTTTGATCATACCCCTTTATCACCCAGTTTTTATGCATTAGTACCAATCCTCAAACATTGCATGGTTAGGATGTCATTAATATGTGGGTTGGGAAGTAGTTGATGAGGTAGAACCTATTACCCTGTTACATTCAAACCATTGGGAGTTACTTCTACGTGTTGCTTATATTGCTATGCTATGCTCGTAGACGTGGTTTGGGTGAGTCAAATCCATGACAGATGTGAGATTGTTAATTAATGGTTCAACTTAAGGTGGCAACTTAAATACACATCTGGGTGGATTGAGGCACCTGGAGTACCCAGTATTGCCTGTATTTTTGGAAATCCCGGAGTACCCGTGTGATCTTCCTATGGACCGCCACCCAGGCTCAAAGGGAACTGAGATGATTCATGCTAGAAACTTCCGTGTGTAGCCACAAGCTATTATGGGCTCTAGCATAGTTGAGTAACTAACATGAAGCTCTTGAAGAGGTGGATCAGCAGGTAGTGGGTTGTAGGTTTGGTATGGTCTGCCCGGAGTAGGGAGTTAATGTTTCTGAAAGACTGTGTCTCGGTCATCCATTTCTCAAACACCATGTAGTGCGAGAAAACCAACGGAGGAGATCGAGTCTTGTGGGGAAAAGTGCGCAAACCTCTGCAGAGTGTATAAACTAATCATGGTTAGCCGTGTCCCCTGTTATGGACAATCTTGAGTATCTAGTACTTGGAGTATCTTAAGTATCTCATCACTCTAAATTAATATTGTTCGGTTGATAATTACCTTAATTTGGATTGAGTTGGAGGAACCTTCTCAATGATGTTTCAACTACCATGATAGTTAAATTAAAATCTATTCCTTTGTTGTAGGAAAAAATTGGCTTTTCGCAAAAACTATAACCAGAGCTTTTCCACCAGCCAAATATGCATGTAGTGATAGCATTGCTCTGTTCTTGCTCTACTGTGTTATTTTGCCAGCATATTCCATGTGCTGACCCGTTTTCGGGCTGCAACGTATTATGTTGCAGACTTTTCAAACGAGGAGTAAGGTTCGTTAGGTTGTTGCTGTACATCTCAGCTATGCCATTGGAGTTGATGGACTCACTTTATCTTCCAAGCCTTCCGTTGTTATCGTATTAGATGGCCTTAAGCCATATTTATTGTAATAAGTTCTCTTTGGAGACATTCGATGTAATAAGTGTGTGATTGCTACTCTGTTATAAATCCTTGAGTACTGTGTGTGTCAGCATTACCAATCCAGGGATGACACTGAAGCACAGAGACTTGACCGTTTGAGGTCGGGTCGCTACATATACTTTCATTATCAACATAACAACCGAGAGATCTCGATATCTTCCATGCTACACATATTATAGGCGGTTCCCAAAAAGAATGGTAAAGTTTATACTCCCCCTCCACCAACAAGCATCAATCCATGGCTTGCTCGAAACGACGAGTGCCTCCAACTAACAAGAGTCCCGGGGGAGTTTTATTTGCAGTTAGTTTGATTTGATTTGCATAAAGCATGGGACTGGGCATCCCGGTGACCAGCTCTTTTCTCGTGAGTGAGGAGCGGAGTCCACTCCTCTTGAGAATAACCCGCCTAGCATGGAAGATACAGACATCCCTAGTTGATACATGAGCTATTCGAGCATACAAAACAAGATGATTATTTGAAGGTTTAGAGTTTGGCACATACAAATTTACTTGGAACGGCGGGTAGATACCGTATATAGGTAGGTATGGTGGACTCATATGGAATAAATTTGGGGTTTATGGAATTGGATGCACAAGCAGTATTCCCGCTTAGTACAGGTGAAGGCTAGAAAAAGACTGGGAAGCGACCAGCTAGAGAGCGACAACGGTCATGAACATGCATTAAAATTAATCAACACTGAATGCAAGCATGAGTAGGATATGATGCACCATGAACATAAATATCGTAGAGGCTATGTTGATTTTATTTCAACTACATGCGTGAACATGTGCCAAGTCAAGCCACTCGAATTGTTCAAAAGAGGATACCACCCTATCATACCACATCACAACCATTTTAATAGCATGTTGGCACGCAAGGTAAACCATTATAAGCTCCTAGCTAATTAAGCATGGCATAAGCAACTATTGACTCTAATTGTCATTGCAAACATGTTTATTCATAATAGGCTGAATCAGGAACGATGAACTAATCATATTTACAAAAACAAGAGAGGTCGAGTTCATACCAGCTTTTCTCATCTCAATAAGTTCATCATATAATCATCATTATTGCCTTTCACTTGCACAACCGAATAGTGTGGATAACAATAATAGTGCACGTGCATTGGACTAAGCTGGAATCTGCAAGCATTCAATTCAAGAGAGAAGACAAGGTAATATGGGATCTTTGTTAGATCAACAATAATGCATATAAGAGCCACTCAACACTTTAATTGTGGTCTTCTCCTCTCGACCCCCAAAGAACAAGAAAAGAAATAAAACTATTTACATGGGAAATCTCCCAACAAGCAGAAGAAGAACGAGAAATTTTTTTGGGTTTTCTTTTTAATTATTACTACTACAGCATGAAAAGTAAACTAACTAAAAGCTACAACTATTTTTTTTGTTTTTATTAAGGTTTATTAAACACACAAGAAGAAACCATAAAAAAGGAAAATAAACTAGCATGGATGATACAATGAAAAAGTACGAGCACCGACACCTAGCATGAGTGTGTGAACATAATGTAATGTCGGTGAGAAATACGTACTCCCCCAAGCTTAGGCTTTTGGCCTAAGTTGGTCTATGCCCACGGCTGGGCTGGCGGATATCCAAAGTTGTAGCTGGGGTCGTACTGAGATGCAGCAGCTATTGCCTCATGAGCTGCCGCTTGGAGACGGGCCGTCTTCGTCCTCCTCTTATACTCGTCCGCCTCCTCCCTGGTTATAACATATCTCCCTTTTGCCTGAGAGTCAAAGAAAGCAGAAGAAGGGAGAGCGACGTGATAGGTGTGTCGTCTGTCAAAGATTAGTCGGTACTGGAGGAACTGATCGTTCCTCTCAACAAACTGATGATGAACCATGGCCTCATAATCTAAATAAATAGGAGGCAACTCAATATCATACCCACGTATGGGTATATCAAGAAAATTAGCTAGATGGGTTGCATAAATTCCACCGAAGAAATCCCCATTAAATCTATTACTATGCAACCTACGTGCAACGATAGCCCCCAAATTATAATGTCTATCTCCTAATACAGCACTCCTGAGAACACTGAGGTCAGGGACACACATGTGACCTGCTTCATCATTACTATTTATGCACCTACCTATGAAGAGAGCAAAATAATGTATAGCAGGAAAATGAATGCTCCCTATGGTATCTTGTGTTATGTCTCTAGATTCCCCCACAGTTATACTAGCAAGAAAATCTCTAAATTCAGATTTGCGAGGTTCATTGGGACTACCCCATTGTGGAAGTTTGCAAGCAGTGTTAAAATCCTCTAAGTCCATAGTATAAGAATTTTCATAAAGATCAAACAGGACAGTTTGAGAATTGCGTGATGATGAAAATTCAAACCTTCTCACAAAGGAATCAGTGAGATAGTGGTACTGGCGGCACTTATCCGCCTCGAAGCTCTCAAGATCAGCATTACACACGTATGCGTTAAATTCTTCCTTGATTCCTGCTCAATCCATAAAGTCCTCTGAAGGCCATTCACAAGCCCGCACTTGAGCTTCCCTCGGTGGTTCATCATCGGCATCGCGTATTGCGAGCCTGGGTCCTTACTTCCTTGAAGGACCACCTTGGTACATTTTCCTAAACATATTTCTTCCTCTGAAAAATTTATGAAATTTTAGTAACTTCAAAATAAAAGTGAACCAAACTCAACAAAATTGATAGCAACTACTCCTACAAGTGCCTAGAGGCAATATCATGCATCCAAACTACTTTTGACCATATAAGTTTGACATGCAAGCACAAGAACATGGTCACCTAAGTAGCAAAACTATGCAATGAATAAAGCACTAGAACAAAAACTAATTGGACCATTGGAGGAGTCACATACCAAGGAACAATCCCCCAAAGCAGTTTTGTGAGAGGTGCTTTGAGCAAGGAGATCGAAAATGGCAGCAAAATGAGCTTGGACTCGGGTTTGAGCTGGTTAGTGATGTGCTACCTCTTGAGCATTGCGTTGGTTTTCCCCGAAGAGGAAGGGATGATGCAGCAAAGTAGCGTAAGTATTTCCCTCATTTTTTGAGAACCAAGGTATCAATCCAGTAGGAGGCTACGCGCGAGTCCCTCGTACCTTCACAAAACAAATAAATCCCCGCAACCAACGCGATAAGGGGTTGTCAATCCCTACACGGCCACTTACGAGAGTGAGATCTAATAGATATGATAAGATAATAGTTTTGGTATTTTATGATAAAGATGCAAAGTAAAATAAAAGCAAAGGAAATAACTAAGTATTGGAAGATTAATATGATGAAGATAGACCCGGGGGCCATAGGTTTCACTAGTGGCTTCTCTCAAGAGCATAAGTATTCTACGGTGGGTGAACGAATTACTGTTGAACAATTGACAGAATTGAGCATAGTTATGAGAATATCTAGGTATGATCATGTATATAGGCATCATGTCCGAGACAAGTAGACCGACTCCTGCCTGCATCTACTACTATTACTCCACTCATCGACCGCTATCCAGCATGCATCTAGAGTATTAAGTCAATGAAAACAGAGTAATGCCTTAAGCAAGATGACATGATGTAGAGGGATAAACTCATGCAATATGATGAAAACCCCATCTTCTTATCCTCGATGGCAATAATACAATACGTGCCTTGCTGCCCCTACTGTCACTGGGAAAGGACACCGCAAGATTGAACCCAAAGCTAAGCACTTCTCCCATTGCAAGAAAGATCAATCTAGTAGGCCAAACCAAACTGATAATTCGAAGAGACTTGCAAAGATAACCAATCATACATAAAAGAATTCAGAGAAGATTCAAATATTGTTCATAGATAGACTTGATCATAAACCCACAATTCATCAGTCTCAATAAACACACCGCAAAAAGAAGATTACATTGAATAGATCTCCACAAGAGAGGGGGAACATTGTATTGAGATCCAAAAAGAGAGAAGAAGCCATCTAGCTAATAACTATGGACCCATAGGTCTGAGGTGAACTACTCACACTTCATCGGAGGGTTATGGTGATGATGTAAAAGCCCTCCGTGATCGATGCCCCCTCCGGCGGGGCTCCAGAATAGGCCCCAAGATGGGATCTCGTGGATACAGAAAGTTACAGTGGTAGAATTAGGGTTTTGGCTCCGTATCTGATTGTTTGGGGGTACGTAGGTATATATAGGAGGAAGGAGTACATCGGTGGAGCAACAGGGGGCCCACGAGGGTGGAGGGCGTGCCTGGGGGGGTAGGCGCGCCCCCTACCTCGTGGCCTCCTCTTTTGTGTCTTGACGTAGGGTCCAAGTCTCTTGCGTCTTGTTCGTTGAGAAAATCACGTTCCCGAAAGTTTCATTCCGTTTGGACTCCGTTTGATATTCCTTTTCTTCGAAACCCTAAAATAGGCAAAAAAAACAGCAATTCTGGGCTGGGCCTCCGGTTAATAGGTTAGTCCTAAAAATAAAATAAAAGTGGATAATAAATCCCAATAATGTCCAAAACAGTAGATAATATAGCATGGAGCAATCAAAAATTATAGATACGTTGGAGAAGTATCAAGCATCCCCAAGCTTAATTCCTGCTCGTCCTCGAGTAGGTAAATGATAAAAACAGAAGTTTTGATGCGGAGTGCTACTTGGCATAATTTTAATGTAATTATTCTTAATTGTGGTGTGAATATTCAGATCTGAAAGATTCAGGATAAAAGTTCATATTAACATAAAAATAATAATACTTCAAGCATACTAACAAAGTAATTATGTCTTCTCAAAATAACATGGCCAAAGAAAGTTCATCCCTACAAAATCATATAGTTTAGTCATGCTCCATTTTCGTCGCACAAGAATGCTCTCATCATGCACAACCCCGATGACAAGCCAAGCAATTGTTTCATACCTTGGCAATCTCAAACCTATAAACTTTCATGCAATATATGCGCACGAGCCATGGACATAGCACTATGGGTGGAATAGAATATGATGATGGGGGTTATGTGGAGAAGACAAAAGGGGAGAAAGTCTCACATTAATGAGGCTAATCAATGGGCTATGAAGATGCCCACCGATTGATGTTAATCCAAGGGGTAGGGATTGCCATGCAACGGATGCACTAGAGCTGTAAATGTATGAAAGCTCAACAAAAGAAACTAAGTGGGTGTGCATCCAACTTGCTTGCTCACGAAGACCTAGGGCACTTGAGGAGGCCCATTGTTGGAATATACAAGCCAAGTTCTATAATGAAAATTTCCCACTAGTATATGAAAGTGACAAAACAAGAGACTCTCTATCATGAAGGTTATGGTGCTACTTTGAAGCACAAGTATGGCAAAGGATAGTAACATTGTCCCTTCTCTCTTTTTCTCTCATTCTTTTTTAGTCCTTTTTCCTTTTTTATATGGCCTTTCTCTCTCTCTTTTATTTATTTATTTATTTCCTCACTTGGGATAATGCTCTAGAAAATGATGATCATCACACTTCTATTTATTTACAACTCAATGATTACAACTCGATGCTAGAACAAAAGATGACTCTATATGAATGCCTCCGGCGGTGTACCGGGATATGCAATGAACCAAGAGTGACATGTATGAAAGAATTATGAACGGTGGCTTTGCCACAAATACTATGTCAACTACATGATCATGCTAAGCAATATGACAATGATGAATGTGTCATGATAAACGGAATGGTGGAAAGTTGCATGGCAATATATCTCAGAATGGCTATGGAAATGCCATAATAGGTAGGTATGGTGGCTGTTTTGAGGAAGATATAAGGAGGTTTATGTGTGAAAGAGCGTATCATATCATGGCGTTTGGATGCACCAGCGAAGTTTGCACTAACTCTCAATGTGAGAAAGGGCAATGCACGGTACCGAAGAGGCTAGCAATGATGGAAGGGTGAGAATGCGTATAATCCATGGACTCAACATTAGTCATAAAGAACTCACATACTTATTGCCAAAATCTACAAGTCATCAAAAACCTCGGCACTACGCGCATGCTCCTAGGGGGATAGATTGGTAGGAAAAGACCCGCAATTCATCGGTCTCAACAAACACACCGCAAAAAGAAGATTACATCGGTCTCAACAAACACACCGCAAAAAGAAGATTACATCGGTCTCAACAAACACACCGAAAAAGAAGATTACATCGAATAGATCTCCACAAGAGAGGGGGAGAACATTGTATTGATTTCCAAAAAGAGAGAAGAAGCCATCTAGAGAATAACTATGGACCCGTAGGTCTGAGGTGAACTACTCACACTTCATCGGAGGGGCTATGGTGATGATGTAGAAGCCCTCCGTGATCGATGCCCCCTCCGCCGGAGCTCCGGAATAGGCCCCAAGATGGGATCTCATGGATACAAAAAGTTACGGCAGTGGAATTAGGGTTTTGGCTCCGTATCTGATCGTTTGGGGGTACATAGGTATATATAGGAGGAAGGAGTACGTCGGTGGAGCAATAGGGGGCCCACGAGGGTGGAGGGCGCGCCTGGGGGGAGGGGTAGGCGCGCCCCCTACCTCATGGCCTCCTCTTTTGTGTCTTGACGTAGGGTCCAAGTCTCCTGGGTCTTGTTCATTGAGAAAATCACGTTCCCCAAAGTTTCATTCCATTTGGACTCCGTTTGATATTCCTTTTCTTCGAAACCCTAAAATAGGCAAAAAAACAGCAATTCTGGGCTGGGCCTCTGGTTAATAGGTTAGTCCCAAAAATAATATAAAAGTGGATAATAAAGCCCAATAATGTCCAAAACAATAGATAATATAGCATGGAGCAATCAAAAATTATAGATACGTTGGAGACGTATCATGATGTTTGTGGGAGGAAGGAGTGTGTGGTAACTGGAATAAGTGGAGGGGAGCCACCATGGGCCCACGAGGCAGGGGGCGTGCCCAGGGGGTAGGGCGCGCCCTCCACCCTCGTGGCCAGGTGCTTGCTCCCCCTGTTGTGTTCTCAGTGCCAGATATTCTCAAATATTCTAGAAAAAATCATATTTAAATTTCAGGGCATTTGGAGAACCTTTATTTTTGGGGTATTTTTTATTGCATGGATAATTCAAAAAATAGACAAAAATTACTATTTTTGCTTTATTTAATATAAATAACAGAAAGTAAAAAGAGGGTACAGAGAGTTGTGTTTTCTAAATTCATCCATCTCATGCTCATCAAAAGGAATCCACTAACAAGGTTGATCGGGTCTTGTTAACAAACTCATTCCAAATAACATGGAACCGGAGAATTTTCGAATAACACTAGGTTACCTCAACGGGCATATGCACATCCCCAACAATAAGAATATCATATTTCTTCTTGATAGAAGGAAGAGGAAATTCAAAACCTCCAATAGTAGTAGATGGAATTTTTTCAATAGAGTTTATACTATGAACTTGAACTTGAGATTACCATTAACATGAAAAGTGACATTGCCTTTGGTGCAATCAATAACAGCCCCTGTAGTATTCAAAAAGGGTCTTCCAAGAATAATAGACATACTATCGTCCTTGGGAATATCAAGAATAACAAAGTCCGTTAAAATAGTAACGTTTGCAACCACAATAGGCACATCCTGACAAATACCGACAGGTATAGCAGTTGATTTATCAGCCATTTGCAAAGATATTTCAGTAGGTGTCAACTTATTCAAATCAAGTCTACGATATAAAGAGAGAGGCATAACACTAACACCGGCTACAAGATCACATAAAGCAGTTTTAACATAGTTTCTTTTAATGGAGCATGGTATAGTTGGTACTCTGGGATCTCCAAGTTTCTTAGGTATTCCACCCTTAAAAGTATAATTAGCAAGCATGGTGCAAATTTCAGCTTTCGGTATCTTTATTTTATTAGTAACAATATCTTTCATATATTTAGCATAAGGATTCATTTTAAGTATATCAGTCAAACGCATACGCAAAAAGATAGGTCTAATCATTTCAGCAAAGCGCTCAAAATCATCATCATCCTTTTTCTTGGATGGTTTAGGAGGAAAAGGCATGGGTTTCTGAACCCATGGTTCTCTTTCTTTACCGTGCTTCCTAGCAACAAAGTCTCTCTTATCATAACGTTGATTCTTTGATTGTGGGTTATCAAGATCAACAGTGGGTTCAATCTCTACATCATTATCATTGCTAGGTTGAGCATCAACATGAACATCATCATTAACATTATTACTAGGTTCATGTTCATTACCAGATTGTGTTTCAGCATCAGAAATAGAAATATCATTGGGATTCTCAGGTGTGTCAATAACAGGTTCACTAGAAGCATGCAGAGTCCTATCATTTTTCTTTTTCTTCCTCTTAGAAGGACTAGGTGCATCAATATTATTTCTCTGAGAATCTTGCTCAATTCTCTTAGAATGGCCCTCGGGATACAAAGGTTCCTGAGTCATTTTACCACCTCTAGTCATAACTCTAACATCATTATCATTTTTCTTACTATTCAATTCATTGAACAAATCATTCTGAGCTTTAAGTACTTGTTCTACTTGAGTGGTAACCATTGAAGCATGTTTACTACTAAGTTTAAGTTCACCTTTAACATTATCCATATAATCACCCAAGTGTTCAAGCATATCAGCATTGCGTTTTAATTCTCTACCAAAATAAGCATTGAAGTTTTCTTGTTTAACCATAAAGTCATCAAACTCATCCAAGCATGGGCTAGCAAACTTAGTAAATGGGATTTCAGCTTTATCATATCTATAGAGAGAATTTACCTTTACTACCCGTGTCGGGTTATCAAGACCATGTATTTCTTCAACAAGTGGTAAATTAAGACCATGTATTTCTTCAATAGGAGGTAAATTCTTAACATCTTCAGCTTTAATACCTTTTTCCTTCATAGATTTCTTTGCCTCTTGCATATCTTCGGGATAGAATACCCCTTTTCTTCAGAGTTGGCTTAGGAGTTGGCTCAAGAAGTGTCCAATTATTTTCCTTAGTCAGCATATTATTCAATAAAATTTCAGCTTCATCTGGTGTTCTTTCCCTGAAAACACAACCAGCACAACTATCCAGGTGGTCTCTGGAAGCATCGGTTAGTCCATTATAAAAGATATCAATTATTTCATTTTTCTTGAGAGGATGATTAGGCAAAGCATTAAGTAATTGAATAAGCCCCCCCCCCCCAAGCTTGTGGGAGACTATCTTCTTCAATTTGCACAAAATTATATATTTCCCTTAAAGCAGCTTGTTTCTTATGAGCGGGAAATATTTAGCAGAGAAGTAATAAATCATATCCCGGGGACTATGCACACAACCAGGATCAAGAGAATTAAACCATATCTTTGTTGGGGAACGTAGTAATTTCAAAAAATTTCCTACGCACACGCAAGATCATGGTGATGCATAGCAACGAGGGGAGAGTGTGATCTACGTACCTTGTAGATCGACAACAGAAGCGTTGACGCAACATAGAGGAAGTAGTCGTACGTCTTCCCGATCCGACCGATCCAAGCACCGTTACTCCGGCACCTCCGAGTTCTTGGCACACGTTCAGCTCGATGACGATCCCCGGGCTTCGATCCAGCAAAGCGTCGGGGAGGAGTTCCGTCAGCACGACGGCGTAGTGACGATCTTGATGTTCTACCATCGCAGGGCTTCGCCTAAGCACTGCAACAATATGACCGAGGTGGAATATGGTGGAGGGGGCACCGCACACGGCTAAGGAACGATCATGAAGATCAACTTGTGTGTCCATGGGGTGCCCCTTGCCTCAGTATATAAAGGATGGAGGAGGAGGAGGCCGGCCAAGGCTTGGTGCGGCCAGGATGTGGAGTCCTACTAGGACTCCAAGTCCTAGTAGGAGTCCACCAAGAGGGGAGGAAGGGAGAAGGAAGTGGAGGAGAAGGAAAGGTGGCCGGCCCCCTTTTCCCTAGTCCAATTCGGACTAGAGGGGAGGGGGGGCGCAGCAGCCCCTTGTCCCTTTCTCCTCTTCCCACTAAAGCCCATCAAGGCCCATTGTTTCTCCCGTAACTACCCGATACTCCGAAAAATACCCGAATCACTCGGAACCTTTCCGATGTCCAAATATAGTCGTCCAATATATCGATCTTTACGTCTCGACCATTTCGAGACTCCTCGTCATGTCCCCGATCTCATCCGGGACTCCGAACTCCTTTGGTACATCAAAACTCATAAACTCATAATATAACTGTCATCGAAACCTTAAGCGTGCGGACCCTACGGTTCGAGAACAATGTAGACATGACCGAGACACGTCTCCGGTCAATAACCAATAGCGGGACCTGGATGCCCATATTGGCTCCTACATATTCTACGAAGATCTTTATCGGTCAGACCGCATAACAACATACGTTGTTCCCTTTGTCATCGGTATGTTACTTGCCCGAGATTCGATCGTCGGTATCCAATACCTAGTTCAATCTCGTTACCGGCAAGTCTCTTTACTCATTCCGTAATACATCATCCCGCAACTAACTCATTAGTTGCAATGCTTGCAAGGCTTAAGTGATGTGCATTACCGAGAGGGCCCAGAGATACCTCTCCGACATTCGGAGTGACAAATCCTAATCTCGAAATACGCCAACCCAACATGTACCTTTGGAGACACCTGTAGAGCTCCTTTATAATCACCTAGTTACGTTTTGACGTTTGGTAGCACACAAAGTGTTCCTCCGGCAAACGGGAGTTGCATAATCTCATAGTCATAGGAACATGTATAAGTCATGAAGAAAGCAATAGCAACATATTAAACGATCGGGTGCTAAGCTAATGAAATGGGTCATGTCAATCAGATCATTCAACTAATGATGTGATCCCGTTAATCAAATAACAACTCTTTGTCCATGGTTAGGAAACATAACCATCTTTGATTAACGAGCTAGTCAAGTAGAGGCATACTAGTGACACTTTGTTTGTGTATGTATTCACACAAGTATTATGTTTCCGGTTAATACAATTCTAGCATTAATAATAAACATTTATCATGATATAAGGAAATAAATAATAACTTTATTATTGCCTCTAGGGCATATTTCCTTCAGTCTCCCACTTGCACTAGAGTCAATAATCTAGTTCACATCGCCATGTGATTTAACAGCAATAGTTCACATCACCATGTGATTAACACCCATAGTTCACATCGATATGTGATCAACACCCAAAGGGTTTACTAGAGTCAGTAATCTAGTTCACATCGCTATGTGATTAACACCCAAAGAGTACTAAGGTGTGATCATGTTTTGCTTGTAGATAATTTTAGTCAACGGGTCTGTCACATTCAGATCCGTAAGTATTTTGCGAATTTCTATGTCAACAATGCTCTGCACGGAGCTACTCTAGCTTATTGCTCCCACTTTCAATATGTATCTAGATCGAGACTTAGAGTCATCCAGATCTGTGTCAAAACTTGCATCGACGTAACTTTTTACGACGAACCTTTTTGTCACCTCCATAATTGAGAAATATTTCCTTATTCCACTAAGGATAATTTTGACCGCTGTCCAGTGATCTACTCTTAGATCACTATTGTACTCCCTTGCTTAACACAGTGTAGGGTATACAATAGATCTGGTACATAGCATGGCATACTTTATAGAACCTATGGCTGAGGCATAGGGAATGACTTTCATTCTATTTCTATATTCTGCCGTGGTCGGGCTTTGAGTCTTACTCAATTTCACACCTTGCAACACAGGAAAGAACTCTTTCTTTGACTGTTCCATTTTGAACTACTTCAAAAATCTTGTCAAGGTATGTACTCATTGAAAAAATTTATCAAGCGTCTTGATCTATCTCTATAGATCTTGATGCTCAATATGTAAGCAGCTTTACCGAGGTCTTTCTTTGAAAAACTCCTTTCAAATATTCCTATATGCTTTCCAGAAAATTATACATTATTTCCGATCGACAATATGTTATTCACATATACTTATCAGAAATGTTGTAGTGCTCCCACTCACTTTCTTGTAAATACAGGCTTCACCGTAAGTCTGTATAAAACTATATGCTTTGATCAACTTATCAAAGCGTATATTCCAACTCCGAGATGCTTGCACCAGTCCATAGATGGATCGTTGGAGCTTGCATATTTTGTTAACACCTTTAGGATTGACAAAACCTTCTGGTTGCATCATATACAACTCTTCTTTAAGAAATCCATTAAGGAATGCAGTTTTGTTTATCCATTTGCCAGATTTCAGAAAATGCAGCAATTGCTAACATGATTCAGACAGACTTAAGCATATATACGAGTGAGAAAATCTCATCGTAGTCAACACCTTGAACTTGTCGAAAACCTTTTGCGACAATTCTAGCTTTGTAGATAGTAACACTACTATCAGCGTCTGTCTTCCTCTTGAAGATCCATTTATTTTCTATGGCTTGCCGATCATCGGGCAAATCCATCAAAGTCCATACTTTGTTCTCATACATGGATCATATCTCAGATTTTATGGCCTCAAACCATTTCGCGGAATCTGGGCTCATCATCGCTTCCTCATAATTCGCAAGTTCGTCATGGTCTAGTAACATGACTTCCAGAACAGGATTACTGTACCACTCTGGTGCAGATCTCACTCGGGTTTACCTACGAGATTCGGTAGCAACTTGATCTGAAGTTACATGATCATCATCATTAGCTTCCTCACTAATTGGTGTAGTAGTCACAGGAACAGATTTCTGTGATGAAATACTTTCCAATAAGAGAGCAGGTATAGTTACCGCGTCAAGTTCTACTTTCCTCCCACTCACTTCTTTCGAGAGAAACTCCTCTAGAAAAACTCCGAATTTAGCAACAAAAGTCTTGCCTTCGGATTTGTGATAGAAGGTGTACCCAACAGTCTCCTTTGGGTATCCTATGAAGACATATTTCTCCGATTTGGGTTTGAGCTTATCAGGATGAAACTTTTCCATATAAGCATCACACTCCCAAACTTTAAGAAACGACAACTTTGGTTTCTTGCCAAACCACAGTTCAGATTGTGTCGTCTCAACGGACTTAGATGGTGCCCTTTTAAACGTGAATGCAACTGTCTTTAATGCATAACCCCAAAACGATAGTGGTAGATCGAAAAGAGACATCATAGATCGCACCATATCTAATAAAGTACGGTTATAATGTTCGGACACACCATTATGCTGTGGTGTTCCAGGTGGCATGAGTAGTAAAACTATTTCACATTGTTTTAACTGAAGGCCAAACTCGTAACTCAAATATTTTACCTCTGCGATCATATCGTAGAAACTTTTATTTTCTTGTTATGATGATTCTCCACTTCACTCTGAAATTCTTTGAACTTTTCAAATATTTCAGACTTGTGTTTCGTTAAGTAGATATACCTATATCTGCTCAAATTATCTGTGAAGGTCAGAAAATAATGATACTCGTCGCGGGCCTTAACACTCATCGGATCTCATACATCAGTATGTATTATTTCCAATAAGTCAGTTGCTCGCTCCATAGTTCCGGAGAACGGCGTTTTAGTCATCTTGCCCATAAGGCATGGTTCGCAAGCATCAAGTGATTCATAATCAAGTGATTCCAAAATCCCATCAGCATGGAGTTTCTTCATGCGCTTTACACCAATATGACCTAAACGGCAGTGCCACAAATAAGTTGCACTATCATTATTAACTTCGCATCTTTTGGTTTCAACATTATGAATATGTGTATCATTAAGATCGAGATCCAATGAACTATTTTCATTGGGTGTGTAACCATATAAGGTTTTATTCATGTAAACAGAACAACAATTTATTCTTTTACTTAAATGAATAACCGTATTACAATAAACATGATCAAATCATATTCATGCTCAACGCAAACACCAAATAACACTTATTTAGGTTCAACACTAATCCCGAAAGTATAGGGAGTGTGCGATGATGATCATATCAATCTTGGAACCACTTCCAACACACATCGTAACTTCACCCTTAACTAGTCTCTGTTCATTCTGCAACTCCCGTTTCGAGTTACTACTCTTAGCAACTGATCCAGTATCAAATACTGAGGGGTTGCTATAAACACTAGTAAAGTACACATCAATAACATGTATATCAAATATACTTATGTTCACTTTGCCATCCTTCTTATCTGCCAATCACTTGGGGTAGTTCCGCTTCCAGTGACCAGTCCCTTTGCAGTAGAAGCACTTAGTCTCAAGCTTAGGATCAGACTTGGGCTTCTTCACTTGAGCAGCAACTTGCTTGCCGTTCTTCTTGAAGTTCCCCTTCTTCCCTTTGCCCTTTTCTTGAAACTAGTGGTCTTGTCAACCATCAACACTTGATGTTTTCTTGATTTCTACCTTCGTTGATTTCAGCATCACGAAGAGCTTGGGAGTTGTTTCCGTTATCCCTTGCATATTATAGTTCATCACGAAGTTCTACGAACTTGGTGATGGTGACTAGAGAATTCTGTCAATCACTATCTTATCTGGAAGATTAACTCCCGCTTGATTCAAGCGATTGTAGTACTCAGACAATCTGAGCACATGCTCACTAGTTGAGCGATTCTCCTCCATCTTTTAGCTATAGAACTTGTTGGAGACTTCATATCTCTCAACTCGGGTATTTGCTTGAAATATTAACTTCAACTCCTGGAACATCTCATATGCTCCATGACGTTCAAAACGTCTTTGAAGTCCTGATTCTAAGCCATTAAGCATGGTGCACTAAACTATCAAGTAGTCATCATATTGAGCTAGCCAAACGTTCATAACGTCTGCATCTGCTCCTGCAATAGGTCCGTCACCTAGCGGTGCATCAAGGACATAATTCTTCTGTGCAGCAATGAGGATAAACCTCAGATCACGGATCCAATCCGCATCATTGCTACTAACATCTTTCAACACAATTTTCTCTAGGAACATATCAAAATAAACACAGGGAAGCAACAACGCGAGCTATTGATCTACAACATAATTTGCAAAATACTACCAGGACTAAGTTCATGATAAATTTAAGTTCAATTAATCATATTACTTAAGAACTCCCACTTAGATAGACATCCCTCTAATCCTCTAAGTGATCACGTGATCCAAATCAACTAAACCATGTCCGATCATCACGTGAGATGGAGCAGTTTCATTGGTGAACATCACTATGTTGATCATATCTACTATATGATTCACACTCGACCTTTCGGTCTCCGTGTTCCGAGGCCATATCTGTATATACTTGGCTCGTCAAGTATAACCTGAGTATTCCGCGTGTGCAACTGTTTTGCACCCGTTGTATTTGAACGTAGAGCCTATCACACCCGATCATCACGTGGTGTCTCAGCACGAAGAACTTTCACAACGGTGCATACTCAGGGAGAACACTTCTTGATAATTAGTGAGAGATCATCTTAAAATGCTACCGTCAAACTAAGCAAAAATAAGATATATAAAAGATAAACATCATATGCAATCAAAATATGTGACATGATATGGCCATCATCATCTTGCTTCTTTGATCTCCATCTCCAAAGTACTGTCATGATCTATACCGTCACCGGTATGACACCATGATCTCCATCATCTTGAACTATATCAATGTGTCGTCACACGGTCGTCTCACCAACTATTGCTATCGCATAGCGATAAAGTAAAGCAATTATTTGGCGCTTGCATCTTATGCAATAAGGAGACAACCATAAGGCTTTTGCCAGTTGCCGATAACTTTATCAAAACATGATCATCTCATACAACAACTTATATCTCATCACATTTTGACCATATCACATCACAACATGCCCTGCAAAAACAAGTTAGACGTCCTCTACTTTGTTGTTGCAAGTTTTACGTGGCTGCTACGGGCTTAAGCAAGAACCAATCTTACCTACGCATCAAAACCACAACGATAGTTTGTCAAGTTGGTGTTGTTTTAACCTTCGCAAGGACCGGGCGTAGCCATACTCGGTTAACCTAAAGTTGGAGAAACTGTCACCCGCAAGCCACCTATGTGCAAAGCACGTCGGGAGAACCGGTCTCGCGTAAGCGTACGCGTAATGTCGGTCCGGGCCGCTTCATCCAACAATACCGCCGAACCAAAGTGTGACATGCTGGTAAGCAGTATGACTTATATCGCCCACAACTCACTTGTGTTCTACTCGTGCATATTACATCAACGCATAAAACCTAGGCTCGATGCCACTGTTGGGGAATGTAGTAATTTCAAAAAAATTCCTACGCACACGCAAGATCATGGTGATGCATAGCAATGAGGGGAGAGTGTGATCTACGTACCTTGTAGATCGACAACGGAAGCGTTGACGCAACGTAGAGGAAGTAGTCATACGTCTTCCCGATCCGACCGATCCAAGCACCGTTACTCCGGCATCTCCGAGTTCTTGGCACACGTTCAGCTCGATGATGATCCCCGGGCTTCAATCCAGCAAAGCGTCGGGGAGGAGTTTCGTCGGCACGACGGCGTGGTGACGATCTTGATGTTCTACCGTCGCAGGGCTTCGCCTAAGCACTGCAACAATATGACCGAGGTGGAATATGGTGGAGGGGGCACCGCACACGGCTAAGGAACGATCATGAAGATCAACTTGTGTGTCCATGGGGTGCCCCTTGCCTCAGTATATAAAGGATGGAGGAGGAGGAGGCCGGCCAAGGCTTGGTGCGGCCGGGATGTGGAGTCCTACTAGGACTCCAAGTCCTAGTAGGAGTCCACCAAGAGGGGAGGAAGGGAGAAGGAAGTGGAGGAGAAGGAAAGGTGGCCGGCCCCCTTTTCCCTAGTCCAATTCGGACTAGAGGGGAGGGGGGCGCAGCAGCCCCTTGGCCCTTTCTCCTCTTCCCACTAAAGCCCATCAAGGCCCATTGCTTCTCCCGTAACTACCCGGTACTCCGAAAAATACCCGAATCACTCGGAACCTTTCCGATGTCCGAATATAGTCGTCCAATATATCGATCTTTACGTCTCGACCATTTCGAGACTCCTCGTCATGTCCCCGATCTCATGCGGGACTCCGAACTCCTTCGGTACATCAAAACTCATAAACTCATAATATAACTGTCATCGAAACCTTAAGCGTGCGGACCCTATGGTTCAAGAACAATGTAGACATGACCGAGACACGTCTCCGGTCAATAACCAATAGCGGGACTTGGATGCCCATATTGGCTCCTACAAATTCTACGAAGATCTTTATCGGTCAGACCGCATAACTGAAGGAAATATGCCCTAGAGGCAATAATAAAGTTATTATTTATTTCCTTATATCATGATAAATGTTTATTATTCATGCTAAAATTGTATTAACTGGAAACATAATACATGTGTGAATATATAGACAAACAAAGTGTCACTAGTATGCCTCTACTTGACTAGCTCGTTAATCAAAGATGGTTATGTTTCCTAACCATGAACAATGAGTTGTTATTTGATTAACGGGATCACATCATTAAGTGAATGATCTGATTGACATGACCCATTCCATTAGCTTAGCACCCGATCGTTTGGTATGTTGCTATTGCTTTCTTCATGACTTATACATGTTCCCATAACTATGAGATTATGCAACTCCCGTTTGCCGAAGGAACACTTTGGGTGCTACCAAATGTCACAACGTAACTGGGTGATTATAAAGGAGTACTACAGGTGTCTCCAAAGGTACATGTTGGGTTGGCGTATTTTGAGATTAGGTTTTGTCACTCCGATTGTCGGAGAGGTATCTCTGGCCCTCTCGGTAATGCACATCACTTAAGCCTTGCAAGCATTGCAACTAATAAGTTAGTTGCAGGATGATGTATTACAGAACGAGTAAAGAGACTTGCCGGCAACGAGATTGAACTAGGTATTGGAATACCAACGATCGAATCTCGGGCAAGTAACATACCGATGACAAAGGAACGACGTATGTTGTTATGCGGTCTGACCGATAAAGATCTTCGTAGAATATGTAGGAGCCAATATGGGAATCTAGGTCCCGCTATTGGTTATTGACCAGAGACGTGTCTCGGTCATGTCTACATTGTTTCGAACCCGTAGGGTCCGCACGCTTAAGGTTACGATGACAATTATATTATGAGTTTATGCATTTTGATATACCGAAGGTTGTTCGGAGTCCCGGATGTGATCACGGACATGACGAGGAGTCTTGAAATGGTCGAGACATAAAGATTGATATATTGGAAGCCTATGTTTGGATATCGGAAGTGTTCCGGGTGAAATCGGGATTTTACCGGAGTACCGGGTGGTTACCGGAACCCCCCGGGAGGTATATGGGCCATGATGGGCCTTAGTGGAAAAGAGAAGAGGCAACCCCTCATGGGCCGCGCGCCCCTCCCCTCCCTTGGTCCGAATAGGACAAGGAGAGGGGGCCGGCCCCTCTCTCTCTTTCCCCCCTCCGTGAATCCTATTCCAATTAGGATTGGGGGGGGGGGAATCCTACTCCCAGAGGGAGTAGGACTCTCTTGGCGCGCCCTCCTTGGCCGGCCAGCCTTCCCCCCTTTAGTCCTTTATATACGGAGGCAGGGGCACCCCAGAAACACACAAGTTGATCCACGTGATCTTTTCCTTAGCCGTGTGCGGCGCCCCAGCCACCATAGTCCTCGATAATATTGTAGCGGAGTTTAGGCGAAGCCCTGCTGCAATAGTACATCAAGATCGTCACCACACCGTCGTGCTGACGGAACTCTTCCCCGACACTTTGGTAGATCGGAGTCCGGGGATCGTCATCGAGCTGAACGTGTGCTAAAACTCGAAGGTGCCGTAGTTTCGGTGCTTGATCGGTCGGGCCGTGAAGACGTACGACTACATCAACCAAACGCTTCCATTGTCGATTTACTAGGTATGTAGATTACACCCCCCCTCTCGTTGCTATGCATCACATGATCTTGCGTGTGCGTATGAATTTTTTTTGAAATTACTACGTTCCCCAACAATGGTATCAGAGCCTAGGTTTTATATGTTGATGTTATATGCACGAGTAGAACACAAGTGAGTTGTGGGCGATATAAGTCATACTGCTTACCAGCATGTCATACTTTGGTTTGGCGGTATTGTTGGATGAAGCGGCCCAGACCGACATTACGTGTACGCTTACGCGAGACCGGTTCTCCCGACGTGCTTTGCACAGAGGTGGCCTGTGGGTGACAGTTTCTCCAACTTTAGTTGAACTGAGTGTGGCTACGCCCGGTCCTTGCGAAGGTTAAAACAACACCAACTTGACAAACTATCGTTTTGGTTTTGATGCGTAGGTAAGATTGGTTCTTGCTTAAGCCCGTAGCAGCCACGTAAAACTTGCAACAACAAAGTAGAGGACGTCTAATTTGTTTTTGCAGGGCATGTTGTGATGTGATATGGTTAAGACATGATGCTGATTTTTATTGTATGAGATGATCATGTTTTGTAACCGAGTTATCGGCAACTGGCAGGAGCCATATGGTTGTCGCTTTATTGTATGCAATGCAATCGCGATGTAATGCTTTACTTTATCACTAAACGGTAGCGATAGTCGTGGAAGCACAAGCTTGGCGAGACGACAACGACACTACGATGGAGATCAAGGTGTCACGCCGGTGACGATGGTGATCACGACGATGCTTCGGAGATGGAGATCACAAGCACAAGATGATGATGGCCATATCATATCACTTATATTGATTGCATGTGATGTTTATCTTTTATGCATCTTATCTTGCTTTGATTGACGGTAGCATTATAAGATGATCTCTCACTAATTATCAAGAAGTGTTCTCCCTGAGTATGCACCGTTGCGAAAGTTCTTTGTGCTGAGACACCACGTGATGATCGGGTGTGATAGGTTCTACGTTCAAATACAACGGGTGCAAAATAGTTGCACACGCGGAATACTCAGGTTATACTTGACGAGCCAAGCATATACAGATATGGCCTCGGAACACGGAGACCGAAAGGTTGAGCGTGAATCATATAGTAGATATGATCAACATAATGATGTTCACCAATGAAACTACTCCATCTCACGTGATGATCGGACATGGTTTAGTTGATTTGGATCACGTAATCACTTAGAGGATTAGAGGGATGTCTATCTAAGTGGGAGTTCTTTAAGTAAATTAACTGAACTTAAATTTATCATGAAACTTAGTACCTGATAAGTATCTTGCTCATTTATGCTTGTTTGTAGATAGATGGCTCGTGCTGTTGTTCCGTTGAATTTTAATGCGTTCCTTGAGAAAGCAAAGTTGAAAGATGATGGTAGCAATTACACGGACTGGGTCCGTAACTTGAGGATTATCCTCATTGCTGCACAGAAGAATTACGTCCTGGAAGCACCGCTGGGTGCCAGGCCTGTTGCAGGAGCAACACCGGATGTTATGAACGTCTGGCAGAGCAAAGCTGATGACTACTCGATAGTTCAGTGTGCCATGCTTTACGGCTTAGAATCGGGACTTCAACGACGTTTTGAACGTCATGGAGCATATGACATGTTCCAGGAGTTGAAGTTAATATTTCAAGCAAATGCCCGGATTGAGAGATATGAAGTCTCCAATAAGTTCTATAGCTGCAAGATGGAGGAGAACAGTTCTGTTAGTGAGCATATACTCAAAATGTCTGGGTATAATAATCACTTGATTCAATTGGGAGTTAATCTTCCAGATGATTGCGTCATTGACAGAATTCTCCAATCACTGCCACCAAGCTACAAGAGCTTCGTGATGAACTATAATATGCAAGGGATGAATAAGACTATTCCCGAGCTCTTCGCGATTCTGAAAGCTGCGGAGGTAGAAATCAAGAAGGAGCATCAAGTGTTGATGGTCAACAAGACCACTAGTTTCAAGAAAAAGGGCAAAGGAAAGAAGAAGGGGAACTTCAAAAAGAACGGCAAGCAAGTTGCTACTCAAGAGAAGAAACCCAAACCTGGACCTAAGCCTGAAACTGAGTGCTTCTATTGCAAGCAGACTGGTCACTGGAAGCAGAACTGCCCCAAGTATTTGGCGGATAAGAAGGATGGCAAGGTGAGTAAAGGTATATGTGATATACATGTTATTGATGTGTACCTTACTAATGCTCGCAGTAGCACCTGGGTATTTGATACTGGTTCTGTTGCTAATATTTGCAAGTCGAAACTGGGACTACGGATTAAGCGAAGATTGGCTAAGGACGAGGTGACGATGCGCGTGGGAAACGGTTCCAAAGTCGATGTGATGGCAGTCGGCACGCTACCTCTACATCTACCTTCGGGATTAATATTAGACCTAAATAATTGTTAATTGGTGCCAGCATTAAGCATGAACATTATTTCTGGATCTTGTTTGATGCGGGACGGTTATTCATTTAAATCAGAGAATAATGGTTGTTCTATTTATATGAGTAATATCTTTTATGGTCATGCACCCTTGAAGAGTGGTCTATTCTTGTTGAATCTCGATAGTAGTAACACACATGTTCATAATGTTGAAGCCAAAAGATGCAGAGTTGATAATGATAGTGCAACTTATTTGTGGCACTGCCGTTTAGGTCATATCAGTGTAAAGCGCATGAAGAAATTCCATACTGATGGACTTTTGGAACCACTTGATTATGAATCACTTGGTACTTGCGAACCGTGCCTCATGGGCAAGATGACTAAAACGCCGTTCTCCGGTACTATGGAGAGAGCAACAGATTTGTTGGAAATCATACATACAGATGTATGTGGTCCGATGAATATTGAGGCTCGTGGCGGATATCGTTATTTTCTCACCTTCACAGATGATTTAAGCGGATATGGGTATATCTACTTAATGAAACATAAGTCTGAAACATTTGAAAAGTTCAAGGAATTTCAGAGTGAAGTTGAAAATCATCGTAACAAGAAAATAAAGTTTCTACGATCTGATCGTGGAGGAGAATATTTGAGTTACGAGTTTGGTGTACATTTGAAAAATTGTGGAATAGTTTCGCAACTCACGCCACCCGGAACACCACAGCGTAATGGTGTGTCCGAATGTCGTAATCGTACTTTACTAGATATGGTGCGATCTATGATGTCTCTTACTGATTTACCGCTATCGTTTTGGGGGTACGCTCTAGAGACGGCCGCATTCACGTTAAATAGGGCACCATCAAAATCCGTTGAGACGACACCTTATGAACTGTGGTTTGGCAAGAAACCAAAGTTGTCGTTTCTGAAAGTTTGGGGCTGCGATGCTTATGTGAAAAAGCTTCAACCTGATAAGCTCGAACCCAAATCAGAGAAATGTGTCTTCATAGGATATCCAAAGGAGACTATCGGATACACCTTCTATCACAGATCCGAAGGCAAGACTTTTGTTGCTAAATTCGGAAACTTTCTAGAGAAGGAGCTTCTCTCGAAAGAAGTGAGTGGGAGGAAAGTAGAACTTGATGAGGTAACTGTACCTACTCCCTTATTGGAAAGTAGTACATCACAGAAAATTGTTTCTGTGACACCTACACCAGTTAGTGAGGAAGCTAATGATGATGATCATGAAACTTCAGAACAAGATACTACTGAACCTCGTAGATCAACCAGAGTAAGATCCGCACCAGAGTGGTACGGTAATCCCATTCTGGAAGTCATGCTACTAGATCATGATGAACCTACGAACTATGAAGAAGCGATGGTGAGCCCAGATTCCGCAAAGTGGCTTGAAGCCATGAAATCTGAGATGGGATCCATGTATGAGAACAAAGTATGGACTTTGGTTGACTTGCCCGATGATTGGCGAGCAATTGAAAATAAATGGATCTTCAAGAAGAAGACTGACGCTGACGGTAATATTACTGTCTACAAAGCTCGACTTGTCGCAAAAGGTTTTTGGCAAGTTCAAGGGATTGACTACGATGAGACCTTCTCACCCGTAGCGATGCTTAAGTCTGTCCGAATCATGTTAGCAATTGCCGCATTTTATGATTATGAAATTTGGCATATGGATGTCAAAACTGCATTCCTGAATGGATTTCTGGAAGAAGAGTTGTATATGATGCAACCAGAAGGTTTTGTCGATCCAAAGGGAGCTAACAAAGTGTGCAAGCTCCAGCGATCCATTTATGGACTGGTGCAAGCCTCTCGGAGTTGGAATAAACGTTTTGATAGTGTGATCAAAGCATTTGGTTTTATACAGATTTTTGGAGAAGCCTGTATTTACAAGAAAGTGAGTGGGAGCTTTATAGCATTTCTGATATTATATGTGGATGACATATTACTAATTGGAAATGATGTAGAATTTCTGAATAGCATAAAGGGATACTTGAATAAGAGTTTTTCAATGAAAGACCTCGGTGAAGCTGCTTACATATTAGGCATTAAGATCTATAGAGATAGATCAAGACGCTTAATTGGACTTTCACAAACCACATACCTTGACAAAGTTTTGAAGAAGTTCAAAATGGATCAAGCAAAGAAAGGGTTCTTGCCTGTGTTACAAGGTGTGAAGTTGAGTAAGACTCAATGCCCGACCACTGCAGAAGATAGAGAGAATATGAAAGATGTTCCCTATGCATCAGCCATAGGATCTATCATGTATGCAATGTTGTGTACCAGACCTGATGTGTGTCTTGCTATAAGTCTAGCAGGGAGGTACCAAAGTAATCCAGGAGTGGATCACTGGACAGCGGTCAAGAACATCCTAAAATACCTGAAAAGGACTAAGGATATGCTTCTCGTATATGGAGGTGACAAAGAGCTCATCGTAAAAGGTTACGTTGATGCAAGCTTTGACACTGATCCGGACGATTCTAAATCGCAAACCGGATACATGTTTACATTAAACGGTGGGGCTGTGAGTTGTAGCGGGATCTACATGTGAAGCGGAGTACATAGCTGCTTCAGAAGCAGCAAATGAAGGAGTCTGGATGAAGGAGTTCATATCCGATCTAGGTGTCATACCTAGTGCATCGGGTCCAATGAAAATCTCTTGTGACAATACTGGTGCAATTGCCTTGGCAAAGGAATCCAGATTTCACAAGAGAACCAAGCACATCAAGAGACGCTTCAATTCCATCCGGGATCTAGTCCAGGTGGGAGACATAGAGATTTGCAAGATACATACGGATCTGAATGTTGCAGACCCGTTGACTAAGCCTCTTCCACGAGCAAAACATGATCAGCACCAAGGCTCCATGGGTGTGAGAATCATTACTGTGTAATCTAGATTATTGACTCTAGTGCAAGTGGGAGACTGAAGGAAATATGCCCTAGAGGCAATAATAAAGTTATTATTTATTTCCTTATATCATGATAAATGTTTATTATTCATGCTAAAATTGTATTAACCGGAAACATAATACATGTGTGAATAAATAGACAAACAAAGTGTCACTAGTATGCCTCTACTTGACTAGCTCGTTAATCAAAGATGGTTATGTTTCCTAACCATGAACAATGAGTTGTTATTTGATTAACGGGATCACATCATTAAGTGAATGATCTGATTGACATGACCCATTCCATTAGCTTAGCACCCGATCGTTTAGTATGTTGCTATTGCTTTCTTCATGACTTATACATGTTCCCATAACTATGAGATTATGCAACTCCCGTTTACCGGAGGAACACTTTGGGTGCTACCAAATGTCACAACGTAACTGGGTGATTATAAAGGATTACTACAAGTGTCTCCAAAGGCACATGTTGGGTTGGCGTATTTCGAGATTAGGTTTTGTCACTCCGATTGTCGGAGAGGTATCTCTGGGCCCTCTCGGTAATGCACATCACTTAAGCCTTGCAAGCATTGCAACTAATAAGTTAGTTGCGGGATGGTTTATTACAGAACGAGTAAAGAGACTTGCCGGCAACGTGATTGAACTAGGTATTGGAATACCAACGATCGAATCTCGGGCAAGTAACATACCGATGACAAAGGGAACGACGTATGTTGTTATGCGGTCTGACCGATAAAGATCTTCATAGAATATGTAGGAGCCAATATGGGCATCCAGGTCCCGCTATTGGTTATTGACCGGAGACGTGTCTCGGTCATGTCTACATTGTTCTCGAACCCGTAGGGTCCGCACGCTTAAGGTTACGATGACAGTTATATTATGAGTTTATGCATTTTGATGTACCGAAGGTTGTTCGGAGTCCCGGATGTGATCACGGACATGACGAGGAGTCTCGAAATGGTCGAGACATAAATATTGATATATTGGAAGCCTATGTTTGGATATCGGAAGTGTTCCGGGTGAAATCGGGATTTTACCGGAGTACCGGGAGGTTACCGGAACCCCCCGGGAGCTATATGGGCCATGATGGGCCTTAGTGGAAAAGAGAAGAGGCAGCCCCTCATGGGCCGCGCGCCCCTCCCTTCCCTTGGTCCGAATAGGACAAGGAGAGGGGGCCGGCCCCTCTCTCTCTTTTCCCCCCTCCGCGAATCCTATTCCAACTAGGATTGGGGGGGAATCCTACTCCCCGAGGGAGTAGGACTCTCCTGGCGCGCCCTCCTTGGCCGGCCAGCCTTCCCCCCTTTAGTCCTTTATATACAGAGGCAGGGGCACCCCAGAAACACACAAGTTGATCCATGTGATCTTTTCCTTAGCCGTGTGCGGCGCCCCAGCCACCATAGTCCTCGATAATATTGTAGCGGAGTTTAGGCGAAGCCCTGCTGCAGTAGTACATCAAGATCGTCACCACGCCGTCGTGCTGACGGAACTCTTCCCCGACACTTTGCTGGATCGGAGTCCGGGGGTCGTCATCGAGCTGAACGTGTGCTAAAACTCGGAGGTGCCGTAGTTCCGGTGCATGATCGGTCGGGCCGTGAAGACGTACGACTACATCAACCAAACGGTTCCGTTGTCGATTTACTAGGTATGTAGATTACACTCCCCCTCTCGTTGCTATGCATCACATGATCTTGCGTGTGCGTAGGATTTTTTTTGAAATTACTACGTTCCCCAACAATAATAACATATGTTGTTCCCTTTGTCATCGATATGTTACTTACCCGAGATTCGATCGACGGTATCCAATACCTAGTTCAATCTCGTTACCGGCAAGTCTCTTTACTCGTTCCGTAATACATCATCCCGCAACTAACTCATTAGTTGCAATGCTTTCAAGGCTTAAGTGATGTGCATTACCGAGAGGGCCCAGAGATACCTCTCCGACATTCGGAGTGACAAATCCTAATCTCGAAATACGCCAACCCAACATGTACCTTTGGAGACACCTGTAGAGCTCCTTTATAATCACCTAGTTACATTTTGACGTTTGGTAGCACACATAGTGTTCCTCCGGCAAACGGGAGTTGCATAATCTCATAGTCATAGGAACATGTATAAGTCATGAAGAAAGCAATAGCAACATACTAAACGATCGGGTGCTAAGATAATGAAATGGGTCATGTCAATCAGATCATTCAACTAATGATGTGATCCCGTTAATCAAATAACAACTCTTTGTCCATGGTTAGGAAACATAACCATCTTTGATTAACGAGCTAGTCAAGTAGAGGCATACTAGTGACACTTTGTTTGTCTATGTATTCACACAAGTATTATGTTTCCGGTTAATACAATTCTAGCATTAATAATAAACATTTATCATGATATAAGGAAATAAATAATAACTTTATTATTGCCTATAGGGCATATTTCCTTCAATCTTAGCATCACCCTTTAATGAGAACGGAAATAATTTAAGGATATAATAATAGCGAGTTTTGTCATCATTAGTGAACATGGTGGCTATGTCATTTAATTTAGTAAGATGTGCCACAACAGTTTCAGATTCATAGCCATAGAAAGGATCGGATTCAACTAAAGTATTTATCTCAAGATCAACAGAGAAATCGTAATCCTTATCAGTAACAAAGATAGGTGAAGTAGCATAAGCAGGATCATATTTCATTCTAGCATTCAAATTTTTTTGTTTCAACTTAGCTAATAATTTCTTAAGATCACTCCTATCATTGCAAGCAAGAAAATCTCTAGCAGTTTCTTCATCCATAACATAGCCCTCAGGCATAACAGGTAATTCATATCTAGGGGGAGAATCTTCATCGTCACTTTCATCAATATTATCAGTTTCAGTAATTTCATTCTCTCTAGCCCTAGCAAGTTGTTCATGAAGAAATTCACCAATTGGCACAGTAGTATCAAGCATAGAAGTAGTTTCATCATAAGTATCATGCATAGCAGAAGTGGCATCATCAATAACATGCGACATATCAGAATTAATAGCAGAAGCAGGTTTAGGTGTCGCAAGCTTACTCAAAACAGAAGGTCAATCAAGTGCAGAACTAGATGGAAGTTCCTTACCTCCCCTCGTAGTTGAGGGATAAATCTTGGTTCTTGGATCTTTCAAGTTCTTCATAATGATAAGCAGATATAAATCCCAAGTGACTCAAAGAATAGAGCTATGCTCCCCGGCAATGGCGCCAGAAAATAGTCTTGATAACCCACAAGTATAGGGGATCGCAACAGTTTTCGAGGATAGAGTATTCAACCCAAATTTATTGATTCGACACAAGGGGAGCCAAAGAATATTCTCAAGTATTAGCAGCTGAGTTGTCAATTCAACAACACCTGGAAACTTAATATCTGCAGCAAGGTATTTAGTAGCGAAGTAATATGATAGTGGTGGTAACGATAGTAAAAGTAACGGTAGCAAAAGTAGTATTTTTGGTGTTTTGTAGTGATTATAACAATAGCAACAGAAAAGTAAATAAGCGAAGAACAATATATGGAAAGCTCGTAGGCATTGGATCGGTGATGGAGAATTATGCCGGATGCGGTTCATCATGTAACAGTCATAACATAGGGTGACACAGAACTAGCTCCAATTCATCAATGTAATGTAGGCATGTATTCCAAACATAGTCATACGTGCTTATGGAAAAGAACTTGCATAACATCTTTTTTCCTACCCTCCCGTGGCAGCGGGGTCCTATTCGAAACTAAGGGATATTAAGGCCTCCTTTTAATAGAGTACCAGAACAAAGCATTAAAACATAGTGAATACATGAAATCCTCAAACTACGGTCATCACCGGGAGTGGTCCCGACTATTGTCACTTCGGGGTTGCCGGATCATAACACATAGTAGGTGACTATAGACTTACAAGATAGGATCAAGAACTCTCATATATTGATGAAAACATAATAGGTTCAGATATTAAATCATGGCATGATAGCCCACAAGTATAGGGGATCGCAACAGTTTTCGAGGGTAGAGTATTCAACCCAAATTTGTTGATTCGACACAAGGGGAGCCAAAGAATATTCTCAAGTATTAGCAGCTGAGTTGTCAATTCAACCACACCTGGAAACTTAATATCTGCAGCGAAGTGTTTAGTAGCAAAGTAATATGATAGTAGTGGTAACGGTAGCAAAAGGTAACAGTAGTAAAAGTAATGTTTTTGGTATTTTGTAGTGATGATAGCAATAGCAAGGGGAAAGTAAATAAGCGAAGAACAATATATGGAAAGCTCATAGGCAATGGATCGGTGATGGAGAATTATGCTGGATGCGGTTCATCATGTAACAATCATAACCTTGGGTGACACAGAACTAGCTCTAGTTCATTGATATAATGTAGGCTGCTACCTCTTGAGCACTGCGTTGGATTTCCCCGAAGAGGAGAGGATGATGCAGCAAAGTAGCGTAAGTATTTCCCTCAGTTTTTTAGAACCAAGGTATCAATCCAGTAGGAGGCTACGCACGAGTCCCACGTACCTACACAAAAACAATAGCTCAACGCAACCAACATGCTTAGGGGTTGTCAATCCCTTCACGGTCACTTACGAAAGTGAGATCTGATAGAGATGATAAATAATATTTTTGGTATTTTTGGTATAGAGATGCAAAGTAAAAAGTAAAAGCAAAGCAAAAGCAAAGCAATAATAAAGTGATGGAGATTGATATAATGAGAAAGAGACCCGGGGGCCATAGGTTTCACTAGCGGCTTCTCTAAAGAGCATAAGTATTCTACGGTGGGTAAACAAATTACTGTTGAGCAATTGACAAAATTGAGCATAGTTATGAGAATATCTAGGTATGATCATGTATATAGGCATCACGTCCGAGACAAGTAGACCAACTCCTGCCTACATCTACTACTATTACTCCACTCATCGACCGCTATCCAGCATGCATCTAGAGTATTAAGTTAAAAACAGAGTAACGCCTTAAGCAAGATGACATGATGTAGAGGGATAGTTTCATGCAATATGATAAAAACCCCATATTATTATCCTCGATGGCAATGATACAATACGTGCCTTGCTGCCCCTTCTGTCACTGGGAAAGGACACCGCAAGATCGAACCCAAAGCTAAGCACTTCTCCCATGGCAAGAACAACCAATCTAGTAGGCCAAACCAAACTGATAATTCGAAGAGACTTGAAAAGATAACCAATCGTACATAAAAGAATTCAGAGAAGATTCAAATGTTATTCATAGATATACTTGATCATAAACCCACAATTCATCGGTCTCAACAAACACACCGCAAAAAGAATATTACATCAAATAGATCTCCATGAGAGAGGGGGAGAACATTGTATTGATATCCAAAAAGAGAGAAGAAGCCATCTAGCTACTAACTATGGACCCGTAGGTCTGAAGTAAACTACTCACACTTCATCGGAGAGGCTTGGATGATGATGTAGAAGCCCTCCGTGATCGATGCCCCCTCCGGCGGAGCTCCGGAACAGGCCCCAAGATGGGATCTCGTGGATACAGAAATTTGCGGCGGTGGAATTAGGTTTTTGGCTCGTATCTAATCGTTTGGGGGTATGTGGATATATATAGGAGGAAGAAGTACGTCGGTGGAGCTTCGAGGGGCCCACGAGGCAGGGGGCACGCCCTAGGGGGGAGCGTGCCCTCCACCCTCGTGACCGCCTCGTGGCTTTCTTGACGGAGGGTCCAAGTCGCCTGGATCTTATCTGATGAGAAAATCACGTTTCCGGAGGTTTCATTCTGTTTGGACTCCGTTTGATATTCCTTTTCTTCGAAACCCTAAAACAGGCAAAAAACAGCAATTCTGGGCTGGGCCTCCGGTTAATAGGTTAGTCCCAAAAATAATATAAAAGTGGATAATAAAGCCGAATAATGTCCAAAACAGTAGATAATATAGCATGGATCAATCAAAAATTATAGATACATTGGAGACGTATCATAGGCATGTATTCCGAATATAGTCATACGTGCTTATGGAAAAGAACTTGCATGACATCTTTTGTCCTACCCTCCCGTGGCAGCGGGGTCCTTACGGAAACTAAGGGATATTAAGGCCTCCTTTTAAAAGAGTACCGGAACAAAGCATTAACACATAGTGAATACATGAACTCCTCAAAATACGGTCATCACCGGTAAGTATCCCGATTATTGTCACTTCGGGGTTAACGGATTATAACACATAATAGGTGACTATAGACTTGCATGATAGGATCGAGTACACTCATATATTGATGAAAACTTAACGGCACTCGGGCCCTAGTGACAAGCATTAAGCATAGCAAAGTCATAGCAACATCAATCTCAGAACATAGGGGACACTAGGGATCAAACCCTAACAAAACTAACTCGATTACATGATAGATCTCATCCAACCCATCACCGTCTAGCAAGCCTACGATGGAATTACTCACGCACGGCGGTGAGCATCATGAAATTGGTGATGGAGGATGGTTGATGATGACGATGGCGATGGATTCCCCTCTCCGGAGCCCTGAACGGACTCCAGATCAGCCCTCCCGAGAGGTTTTAGGGCTTGGCGGCGGCTCCGTATCATAAAACGCGATGATTTCTTCTCTCTTGTTTTTTTCTCCCCGAAACTCAATATATGGAGTTGGAGTCGGAGACGCAACAGGGGGCCCACGAGGTAGGGGGCGTGCCCTAGGGGGCAGGCGCGCCCCCACCCTCGTGGCAAGGTGGTGGGCCCCCTAGCCTTCATCTTTTGCAGGTATTTTTCTTATTTTCTGAAAAGTGGCTCCGTGAAGTTTCAGGTCATTCCGAGAACGTTTGCTCCTGCACATAAATAACACCATGGTAATTCTGCTAAAAACAGCGTCAGTCCGGGTTAGTTCCATTCAAATCATGCAAGTTAGTGTCCAAAACAAGGGCAAAAGTGTTTGGAAAATTAGATACGTTGGAGACGTATCAACTCCCCCAAGCTTAAACATTTGCTTGTCCTCAAGCAATTCAGTTGACAAACTGAAAGTGATAAAGAAAAACTTTTACAAACTCTGTTTGCTCTTGTTGTTGTAAATATGTAAAGCCAGCATTCAAGTTTTCAGCAAAGATTATAACTAACCACATTCGCAATAATGCATAGGTCTCAAGTTTACTCATATCAATAGCATAATCAACTAGCGAGCCATAATAATAAATCTCGGATGACAACACTTCCTCAAAACAATCATAATATGATATAACAAGATGGTATCTCGCTAGCCCTTTCTGAGACCGCAAAACATAAATGCAGAGCACCTTTAAAGACCAAGGACTGACTAGACATTGTAATTCATGGTAAAAGAGATCCAGTCAAGTCATACTCGATGTAAACTAACAGTAATGAATGCAAATGACAGCGGTGCTCTCCAACTAGTGCTTTTTAATAAGAGGATGATGGCTCAGCATGAAAGTAAATAGATAGGCCCTTCGTAGAGGGAAGCAGGGATTTGTAGAGGTGCCAGAGCTCGGTTTTGAAATAAAGGTGAATAATATTTTGAGCGGTATGCTTTCATTGTCAACATAACAACCAAGAGATGGCGATATCTTCCATGCTACACGCATTATAGGCGGTTCCCTAACAGAATGGTAAAGTTTATACTCCCCCTTCCACCAACAAGCATCAATTCATGGCTTGCTCGAAACAACGAGTGCCTCCAACTAACAAGAGTCCCAGGGGGAGTTTTGTTTGCAATTATTTTGATTTAGTTTGCATAAAGCATGGGACTGGGCATCCCGGTGACCAGCCATTTATCTCGTGAGTGAGGAGCAGAGTCCACTCCTCTTGATAATAACCCGCCTAACATGGAAGATACAGATAGCCCTAGTTGATAAATGAGCTATTCGAGCATAGAAAACAGGATATTTATTTGAAGGTTTAGAGTTTGGCACATACAAATTTACTTGGAACGGCAGGTAGATATCGTATATAGGTAGGTATAGTGGACTCATGTGGAATAACTTTGGGGTTTAAGGAGTTTGGATGCACAAGCAGTATTCCCGCTTAGTACAGGTGAGGGCTAGCAAAAGACTGGGAAGCAACCAATTAGAGAGCAACAACAGTCATGAACATGCATTAAAATTAATCAACACCGAATGCAAGCATGAGTAGAATAGAATCCACCATGAACATAAATATCGTGAAGGCTATGTTGATTTTGTTTCAACTACATGCGTGAACATGTGCCAATTTAAGTCACTTAAATCATTCAGAGGAGGATACCACCCTATCATACCACATCATAACCGTTTTAGGCACGCAAGGTAAACCATTATAACTCATAGCTAATCAAGCATGGCACAAGAAACTATGATCTCTAGTTGTCATTGCAAACATGTTTATTCATAATAGGCTGAATCAGGAATGATGAACTAATCATATTTACAAAAACAAAAGAGGTCGAGTTCATACCAGCTTTTCTCATCTCAGCCAGTCCATCATATAACATCATAATTGCCTTTCACTTGCACGACCGAATAGTATGAATAAAAATAATAGTGCACGTGCATTGGACTAAGCTGGAATCTGCAAGCATTCAATAAACAGGAGAAGGCAAGGCAATATGGGCTCTTTTGTCAGATCAACAAGTATGCATATAAGAGCCACTTCAACAATTTAATTATGGTCTTCTCCTATTGACCCCCAAAGAAAAGGAAAGAAATAAATACATGGGAAAGCTCCCAACAAGCAAAAGAAGAACAGGAAATCTTTTTGGGTTTTCTTTTTAATTACTAGTACAAGCATAGAAATTAAGCTAAATGAAAGCTACAACTAATTGTTTTGGTTTTTCTTAAGGTTTATTAAACACACAAGAAGAAATTATAAAATGGAAAAGAAACTAGCATGGATGATACAATGAAAAAGTATGAGCACCGACATCTAGCAATGAGTGTGTGTACATAAATGTAATGTCGGTGGGAAATACGTACTCCCCCAAGCTTAGGCTTTTGGCCTAAGTTGGTCTATGGCCACGGCTGGCCTGGTGGATATCCATAATAGTAGCTGGGGTCGAACTACGATGTAGCGGCTATCGCCTGCTGAGCTGCAGCATGGCGACGAGCGGCCTCCTCTCTCCTCTCGTACTCATCTGCCTCCTCTCTGGTGATAGTATATTTTCCTCTTGCCTGATAATCAAAGAAGGCAGGAGCAGGGAGAGTAATACGGACAGCACGGCGTCTGTCAAAGATTAGTCGATACTAGAGAGGTGATTCGTTCCTCTCGACAAATTGGTGGTGAACCATAGCATTAAAATCTAGATAAGCAGGTGGTAATTCAATATCATCTTCGCGTATGTCTATACCAAGAAAATTAGCTATGTGGGTTGCATAAATTCCTCCAAAGAAATCTCCATTAAATCTATTAAGATGCAACCTACGTGCAACAATGGCTCCCAAATTATAAGATTGGTCTCCTAACACAGCACTCCTAAGAATACTGAGATCGGGGACACACATGTGAGATGCCTCATCTTTACCATTGATGCATCTACCTATGAAGAGAGCAAAATAATGTATAGCAGGAAAGTGAATGCTCACTATGGTAGCTTGTGTAATATCTCTAGATTCTCCCACAGTTATGCTAGCAAGAAAAACTCTAAATTCAAATTAGCGAGGATCCCTTATACTACCGCATTGTGGAAGTTTGCATGTAGTGGCAAAATCCTCTAAGTCCATAGTGTAAGATTTATCATAAAGATCAAACAGGACAGTTGGAGAATTACGTGAAGTTGAAAATTCAAACCTCCTCACAAAGGTATTGGTGAGGTTGTGGTACTGGCTGCACTTCTCTTCCTCGAAGCTCACAAGATCAGCGTTATCCAAATATGCATTAAATTATTCCTTAATTCCCACTCGATCCATAAAGTTCTCAGAGGGCCATTCACAAGGACGCACTGGAGCGTTTCTTGGTGGCTCGTCATCAGCATCACGCATTGCAAGCCTGGGTCCTTGCTTCCTTGAAGAACCACCATGGAACATTTTCCTAAGCATATTTCTTCCTCTGAAAAATTCTGAAATTTTTTAGTAACTTCAAAATAAAAGTAAACCAAACTCGATAATATTGATAGCAACTACTCCTACAAGTGCCTAGGGCCTATATCATGCATCAAAACTACTTTTGACCATATAAATTTGACATGCAAGCTCAAGAACAGGGTCACCTAAGCAGCAAAAATTTGCAATGAATAAAGCACTAGAACAAAAACTAATTGGACCAATGGAGGAGTCACATACCAAGGAACAATCTCCCCAAGCAGTTTTGTGAGAGGTGCTTTGAGCAAGGAGATCGAAAATGGCAGCAAAGTGAGCTAGAACTCATGCTTGAGCTGGATATTTGTGTTTGTGGGAGGAAGATGAAGTGTGTGGGTGCAGGAATAAGTGGAGGAGGGCCACCATGGGCCCACGAGGCAGGGGGCGCGCCCTCCACCCTCGTGGGCAGGTGGTTGACCCCCTGTTGTGTTCTCAGTGCCAAATATTCTCAAATATTCTAGAAAAATCATATTTAAATTTCAGGGCATTTGGAGAACTTTTATTTTCGGGGTATTTTTATATTGCACGGATAATCAGATAACAGACAGAAAAATATTTGTTTTTATTTTATTTAATATAAATAACAGAAAGTAAAAGTGGGGTACAGAAGGTTGTGCCTTCTAGTTTTATCCATCTCATGATCATCAAAAGGAATCCTCTAACAAGGTTGATCAAGTCTTGTTAACGAACTCATTCCGAATAACATGGAACCGGAGAAATTTCGAATAATACTATGTTACCTCAACAGGGATATGCACATTCCCAATAATAAGAATATCATATTTCTTCTTGATAGTAGGAAGAGGAAATTCAAAACCTCCAAATATAATCGATGGAATTTTTCCAATAGAGTTGATACTATGAACTTGAGGTTGTTTCCTCGGAAAGTGTACCGTATGCTCATTACCATTAACATGAAAAGTGACATTTCCTTTAGTGCAATCAATAACAGCTCCTGCAGTATTCAAAAAGGGTATTCCAAGAATAATAGACATACTATCGTCCTCGGGAATATCAAGAATAACAAAGTCCGTTAAAATAGTAATGTTTGCAACTACAATAGGCACATCCTCACAAATACCGACAGGTATAGCAGTTGATTTATCAGCCATTTGCAAAGATATTTCAGTAGGTGTCAACTTATTCAAATCAAGTCTACAATATAAAGAGAGAGGCATAACACTAACACCGGCTCCAAGATCACATAAAGCGGTTTTAACATAATTTCTTTTAGTGGAGCATGGTATAGTTGGTACACCGGGATCTCCAAGTTTCTTTGGTATTCCACTCTTAAAATTATAATTAGCAAGCATGGTGGAAATTTCATCTTCCGATATCTTTATTTTATTAGTAACAATTTCTTTCATGTACTTAGCATAAGGATTCATTTTGAGCATATTGGTTAATGGCATACGCAAAAAGATAGGTCTAATCATTTCAGCAAAGCGCTCAAAATCCTCATCATCCTTTTTCTTGGATGGTTTGGGAGGAAAAGGCATGGGTTTCTGAACCCAAGGCTCTCTTTCTTTACCATATTTCCTAGCAACAAAATCTTTCTTATCATAACGTTGATTCTTTGATTGTGGGTTATCAAGATCAACAGCAGGTTCAATATCTATATCATTATCATTACTAGGTTGAGCATCATCATGAACATTATCATTAACATTACCACTAGTTTCAAGTTCATTACCAGATTGTATTTCAGCATCAGAAATAGAAATATCATTTGGATTCTCAGGTGTTTCAATAATAAGATCACTAGAAGCATGCAAAGTCCTATCATTTTTATTTTTCTTCTTTTTAGAAGAAATAGGTGCATCTATTTTATTTCTCTGAGAATCTTGCTCACTTCTCTTAGGGTGGCCTTCAGCATACAAAGGTTCCCGAGTCATTTTACCACCTCTAGTCATAACTCTAACAGCATTATCATTATTCTTACTATTCAATTCATTGAGCAAATCATTTTGAGCTTTAAGTACTTGTTCTACTTGAGTGGTATCCATAGAAGCATGTTTACTAATAAGTTTAAGTTCACCTTTAACATTAGCCATATAATCACCCAAGTGTTCAAGCATATTTGAATTGTATTTCAATTGTCTACCAAAATAAGCATTAAAATCTTCTTTCTTAGCCATAAATTTATCAAACTCATCTAAGCATGGGCTAGCAAATTTAGTAAATGGGATTTCAGCTTTATCATATCTGTAGAGAGAATTTACCTTTACTACCTGTGTCGGGTTATCAAGACCAGGAGTTTCTTCAATAGGAGAAGGATTTGGATTATATGTTTCTTCAACAGTCGGTAAATTAAGACCATGTATTTCTTCAATAGGAGGTAAATTCTTAACATCTTCAGCTTTAATACCCTTTTCTTTCATAGATTTCTTTGCCTCTTGCATATCTTCAGGACTGAGAAATAGAATACCCCTCTTCTTCGGAGTTGGTTTAGGAATAGGCTCAGGAATTGGCTCCAGAGGTGTCCAACTATTTTCATTTGTTAACATATTGTTCAATAGAATTTCAGCTTCATCTGGTGTTCTTTCCCTAAAAACAGAACCAGCACAACTATCCAGGTAATCTCTGGAGGCATCGATTAGTCCATTATAAAAGATATCAAGTATTTCATTTTTTCTTAAGAGGATGATCAAGCAAAGCATTAAGTAATTGGAGAAGCCCCCCCAAGCTTGTGGGAGACTCTCTTCTTCAATTTGCACAAAATTATATATATCCCTTAAAGCAGCTTGTTTCTTATGAGCAGGGAAATATTTAGCAAAGAAGTAATAAATCATATCCTGGGGACTACACACACAACCAGGATCAAGAGAATTAAACCATATCTTAGCATGAACCTTTAATGAGAACGGAAATGTTTTGAGGATGTAAAAGTAACGAGTTCTCTCATCTTTAGTGAACAGGGTAGCTATATCATTTAATTTAGTAAGATGTGCCACAACAGTTTCACATTCATAACCATGAAAAGGATCAGATTCAACCAAGGTAATTATATCAGGATCAACAGAGAATTCATAATCCTTATCAGTAACAAAGATAGGTGAAGTAGTAAAAGCAGGGTCAACTTTCATTCTAGCACTTAGAGATTGCTTACTCCATTTAGCTAATAACCTTTTGAGTTCATTTCTCTTTTTGCAAGCTAAAATAGCAAAAGAAGCTTCTTGATCAAAAACATAACCCTTAGGAAAAACAAGTGATTCTACATCATCACTTTCATCAGTATCATCAGATTCAATATTTTCAATTTCTCTAGCTCTAGCAATTTGTTCATCAAGGAAATCATTAAGTGACATGGTAGTATCAGGCATAGAGGTAGTTTCATCATAAGTATCATGCATAGCAGAAGTGGCATCATCAATAACATGCGACATATCAGAATGAATAGCAAAATCAGGTGTAGGTGTCGCAAACTTACTCATAACAAAAGGTGAATCAAGTGCAGAGCTAGATGGCAGTTCCTTACCTCCCCTCGTAGTTGAGGGATAGATCTTGTTTTTTGGATCTCTCAAGTTCTTCATAATGATAACCAGATATATATCCCAAGTGACTCCAAGAATAGAGCTATGCTCCCCGGCAACGGCGCCAGAAAATAGTCTTGATAACCCACAAGTATAGGGGATCGCAAAAGTTTTCAAGGGTAGAGTATTCAACCAAAATTTGTTGATTCGACACAAGGGGATCCAAAGAATATTCTCAAGTATTAGCAGCTGAGTTGTCAATTCAACCACACCTGGAAACTTAATATCTGCAGCAAAGTGTTTAGTAGCAAAGTAATATGATAGTAGTGGTAACGGTAGCAAAAGGTAACAGTAGTAAAAGTAATGTTTTTGGTATTTTGTAGTGATGATAGCAATAGCAACGGGAAAGTAAATAAGCGAAGAACAATATATGGAAAGCTCGTGGGCAATGGATCGATGATGGAGAATTATGTCGGATGCGGTTCATCATGTAACAACCATAACCTAGGGTGACACAGAACTAGCTCCAGTTCACTGATATAATGTAGGCATGTATTCCGAATATAGTCATACGTGCTTATGGAAAAGAACTTGCATGACATCTTTTGTCCTACCCTCCCGTGGCAGCAGGGTCCTTACGAAAACTAAGGGATATTAAGGCCTCCTTTTAATAGAGTACTGGAACAAAGCATTAACACATACTGAATACATGAACTCCTCAAACTACGGTCATCACCGGTAAGTATCCCGATTATTGTCACTTCGGGGTTAACGGATTATAACACATAATAGGTGACTATAGACTTGCAAGATAGGATCAACAACACTCATATATTGATGAAAACATAATAGGTTCAGATCTGAAATCATGGCACTCGGGCCCTAGCGACCAACATTAAGCATAGCAAAGTCATAGCAACATCAATCTCAGAACATAATGGACACTAGGGATCAAACCCTAACAAAACTAACTCGATTACATTATAGATCTCATCCAACCCATTACCGTCCAGCAAGCCTACGATGTAATTACTCACGCACGGCGGTGAGCATCATGAAATTGGTGATGGAGGATGGTTGATGATGACGATGGCGACAGATTCCCCTCTCCGGAGCCCCGAATGGACTCCGGATCAGCCCTCCCGAGAGGTTTTAGAGCTTGGCGGCGGCTCCGTATCGTAAAACGTGATGATTTCTTCTCTCTGATTTTTTTCTCCCCGAAACTCAATATATGGAGTTGGAGTCGGAGACGCAACAGGGGGCCCACGAGGTAGGAGGGCGCGCCCTAGGGGGGCAGGCGCGCCCCCACCCTCGTGGCAAGGTGGTGGGCCCCCTGGCCTTCATTTTTTGCAGGTATTTTTCTTATTTTCTAAAAAGTGGCTCCGTGAAGTTTTAGGTCATTCCGAGAATGATTGCTCCTGCACATAAATAACACCATGGTAATTCTACTGAAAACAGCGTCAGTCTGGGTTAGTTCCATTAAAATCATGCAAGTTAGAGTCCAAAACAAGGGCAAAAGTGTTTGGAAAAGTAGATACGTTGGAGACGTAGCATGGCACTCGGGCCCTAGTGACAAGCATTAAGCATAGCAAAGTCATAGCAACATCAATCGCAGAACATAGTGGATACTAGGGATCAAACCCTAACAAAACTAACTCGATTACATGATAAATCTCATCCAACCCATCACCGTCCAGCAAGCCTATGATGGAATTACTCACGCACGGCGGTGAGCATCATGAAATTGGTGATCGAGGATGGTTGCTGATGACGATGGCGCCGGATTCCCCTCTCCGGAGCCCCGAACGGACTCCAGATCAGCCCTCCCGAGAGAGTTTAGGGCTTGGCAGCGGCTCCATATCGTAAAACGTGATGAATCCTTCTCCCTGGTTTTTTTCTCCCCGAAAGTGAATATATGGAGTCAGGGTTGAGGTCGATGGAGCGTCAGGGGGGCCCCCGAGGCAGGGGGCGCGCCCAGGGGGTAGGGCGCGCCCCACCCTCGTGGATAGGTGGAGGCCCCCTGACGTGGATCTTCCTTCCAGTATTTTTTATATATTGCAAAATAATTCTCCATTGATTTTCAGGTCATTCCGAGAACTTTTATTTCTGCACAAAAATAACACCATGGCGATTCTGCTGAAAACAACGTCAGTCCGGGTTAGTTCCATTCAAATCATGCAAGTTAGAGTCCAAAACAAGGGCAAAAGTGTTTGGAAAAGTAGATACGACGGAGACATATCAGTAAACAACATCATCTCCAAATGATAGCTTGAATGTGTTGGTTTTAGCATGCTGTTAAATCAGATATAAAATGGAAGGCAATGTTACCGACAGTAGGCTTAACAGCCATCAAATATTGCAATTCAAACTGGTATTGTTGAAAATGAATAGAACGTAGGTAATGCTTAAACACCACACTGGATAAATGTGTAAAACTAAAAATAAAGGGCATGTGTTAACTACACCAGGAATAACTGGAACCAAATATAGTCATTCAAACTAGTATTGATGTAGTCGAGCGGCACAGTTCCGACTTGCACATAATGAACAACACATTGTGAATGACTGAAATAAACAAGGCATAAATGACTAGTATAACAACCAAATATAGCCATTGAAAACTGGACAGAGTCTCACTGCAACCAACCTAACAAGCAAATGCAGATAAACATGGCATATGCTTGAAAACTGGACAAATGCTCACTGCAACCAACCTAACAAGTAGATAAAGATAAACAAGGCATCTGCTTGATAACTGGAGAAATGCTAAAAAGCAACCTAATAACCGAATATAGATAAACAAGGCATCTACTTGATAACTGGACAAATGCTAAAAAAAGCAACCTAACAACCAAATACAGATAAACAAGGCATCTGCTTGATAACTGGACAAATACTCACTACAACCAAGTTAAGAACCAAATACAGATAAACAAGGCATCTGCTCGATAACTGAAAAAATGCTCACTCCAACCAACCTAACAACCAAATACAGATAAACAAGGCATCTACTCACTATAAACAACCAAATATAGCCATTCGTGAAACTAAAGTGGACAATTCATACTTAAACATCACATAGACCTATTGAACAATATATTTTTGCATAACTAAAATAATTGAACACGACACAGTTAAAGCACCGCACGGAAAATGCTACTACAACAAAGGGTACGGGCTGGCAAGCTAGAAAGGGTAATATTTGCTGATAGAATGTTGCCTCACATTTCATGGACGGGATCCTTCCAGTTGAAAGAGCACAGACCCATGGTGCGCTCTTTGATGTCACAGTTGGGCTGTTTCACCTTGGAAGAACCTTCGTGGGTGCCCTCCTCGTGGCCGTGGTCGTGGTCGTGGTCGATGAGATCTGACTTGGCAATTGAGGATCCCAAGCCGCCGCCATAGAACGTGTCCTTCAGAAGTGACAAAATGGGCTCAATGGTGTATAAAGCTCGCAAATCCTTGACCGCTTGGCGGAGGAGATCAGATCGATGGTGGTTGAACCAGAGGGTTGGGGATGGACCACTTAACCTGTGACATGGCCCGTGTGAAGCCGTCGGTGTGGACGAGCTTGATGTCGTAGCCAGCTTTCCCGAGATACAGTAATACGCTAGCCCGCTGACATGAAGCCTTCAGCATGGCAACGTAGTCAACATCTTTGCCGGCTTCCGTAGCGACGTGTTGCTCCGGGATCGACAGGTCGGGGCGAATGGCGGCCACCTCGCCAACGTCCGCCGGAGAGGCCATGAGAAACCTCTTCTTGGCCGAACGCTCATGGGGCTCCCCGGGATACATGGTCGATCTTAGGCTATGACATTCTGGAGCAGGGGATGTGGATCTGGTGGGAGGGACACCGCAGGCCTCATCTAAAAACTCAGGGGAGTGGGGCGACGGTATGGGAATCACTGGATAACCTGAACTTTATTATCTAAGCTAGGAGGAACGGGCAGACCGGCGGGGTTGGCGGCGGCGGCGGATGTGAGCTAGGGTTCAAAGGGGTGAGGGGGTTGGTGGGGGACTGTTCAGGGGGTGGTGTTTGAGGATACGCCGCGGCTACTGAATATTTTAGTAATGGTGGGTGGAGATGGTGGTGGATGAGGGAGGGCGATGGTTCAAATGCCTCAGCTACTAAAATTTTACTATAAGGCCGGTGCTGGAGGAGTGTGGGCGACGGTTGAAGTACGGAGGCTACTAAAATTTGGGTAAAGGAATTGATGCGGGGTGGGAGTGCCCAAGATCGCGCACGGTCCAACAACAATATGTGTGTATGATAATTAGGAAAAGTGGCGCAGATCCGCTGATTTTTGCAATGCTCAAGGCGGGTAGTTTGTTTTTTATATTTCTAGCTAGCTGGTCTATCGCACACGGTTCATCCTAATTTCCAAATAAACTTACCCGCCTTTAGCTTCCACAGGTGGTGGTTTTACAGCGCACTTGCATCGCACATGGTTAAGCCAGTACCTCCACCCTTTGCTCGCGCTTGCGCGGTCATGGTGATTTCAGCACACTTGCATCGCACGTGGTTGAGCTAGTACCTCCACCCTTTGCTCGCGCTTGCGCAGTCATGGTGATTTCAGCGCACTTGCATCGCACACGGTTGAGCCAGTACCTCCACCTTAATTTGCTCGTGCTTGCGCGGTCGTGGTGATTCACATCACACTTGTATCACACACGGTTTAGATATTATACCCCGTGTCCGTTGAGGATCATCAGAGTCTTTGCATCAAAAAATAACGTTAGGGAGGGTCAAAAGACAGCCACACCAGCATGTGGCCCAAATATATATGAGTGAAAAATGGTGGTATGTGATGTTCAAAATTCCAATGCACAACTTGGACCCCGCAGGCCCACGATTGGGTGCGTCATTGAAGATCGATGAGAGGTGCCAGAAGTCAAGAACCACCTGGAAGTGGCCAAATATATGTACGAATATTGGGGAAGTTTAAAACTTTAAATACACAATGCATAACTTTGGTGGCACCTGCCTCGCAAACCCGAAAGCACCCTAACAACCACCTAGGTAGGATATATATAACGACATAATGTCGTACCTAGCTAGAATGCTTGGCCCACCACCTCCCACTTCATGTCAGCGGGGCGGATGCACGTAATGATCGATACTTTGGTCATACATGCATGTCGACATGACCTACCATAAGATGTACCAATGAATCTTTCGTTTGGTGAAATGACAATTGTTGTTGTGGATAAACCGCTTGGGCCAATAGATTGAACCACCATAAACATCTCATGAGAGGGACCACAAAACCAGCACCTCTTGCATGCGGCCCAAAATGATGTACATTGGGAAGGGGTGATGTGTGTGTTCAATATATAATAATGTACAATTTAGATGTGGTGCCTACCTCTCGATATAGACAACAACCATAAGGCAAGGTAGTTAAGGACGAGATACGTACACAGGGTTTATTGTAGGTCGAACCCAGCAATCCGAGCATCTGGGAGGGAATCCTGACAACGCATGAGCTCGAGCTTTGGTTGACCAACATTTGACGGTGACTGGACCTAACATGAACTAGGAGGAATCCATTCATGGCCAACACATACCCCTCATTATCGGTCAAAGGGATGATATATATATACACTCGGGGAGCCCACAGATATCCTGTCGTCACAAAAAACCGCACAAGGGAGACATGGTCGATCAGAAGACCCCGTATACCACTGCATGCGGCCCGAAAATATGTATGGGTACGATGGTGTATGATGTGTTTAAATCCCAAATACACAACTTCGATGGGCCACGCCAAGTACATTACAAACCGAACGCCGTACCCGACTCCAAGCCTGGTTCAATACCTATGATGTCAGTTTCCCAACTTCGAGGCGGCAGCGGGGAGGAGGGGGGTCGTCCCACACATGCGCTCAAACTTTATTTTGTGTCTAGCATGGGACACATCTATATATATCTATACATTTATACATCTATACACATATATAGTGTGCGAATAACTATGAAAGTTGCTCATTGAATGAAGCCAATCCGACGGTACATAGATGGCAAATCCGAGCACTACCGGCCGTTGGATATCATCTACATTCCACCGGATTCTGCCACATGTACAATCTAGAAGACTCTTTGGTTGAACTTAAGCATAATGCACAAACCTCTAAACACAAGCACTTCTCCTTTGTTCTCTAGAATCTTCCATATCTTAATTGCCCAAACCTTTTTTTCTAAATGAATTGTCACTTTTTGTTTTTACCTTTACAATGCACAATTCCATGAATCTTAAAATAGTATTTTACAAAACTAATTGATTTTGGATGAGATGTAAGAATTAAACGAACATCTACATCATGCATATCTGGGAGAAGAGGCGGGAAACCGATGAGAGGAGTGGCAAGAAACGGTAGCCTGTTTTGAATGAAAACCTAGTAGAGAAGGAAGCGTGAGCTATACGACGCATGCGCGCAATGCTTACCCATGTACTGCATGTGCTGTCAAAAGGGCTCAGGGTTGCCGTTCGATCTGGGAGCATCCAACGGTGCACACGTACGATCCGTGGGGTTTGGGTTCTGGCCAGTTAGAACGCAGGACTCAGATCACACGCACAGTAGGGGGATATCATACGGAAACCAAAATTCAGTGGAAACCGGTGAAAACCACGAGAAAAAGATGTTTTGAAGTTTCAAAAAAATGTGGGATGTTAAGGCGATGATGTTTTATTGGCACACAAAATTTCAAGTTGAAACACATTAAGAGATGTGGGGTATGGAAAAGACAAAATCAGTGTTGAATAGTGTCGAATAGTAATGTCACTATTCAGGGCAAAATTTGTCTTTTTCATAGCTCACATCTCGTAATGTTTTTCAACTTGAAATTTTATGTTGCAATAAAACATCACCTTCTTAACATCCCACATTTTTTTCAGATTTTTATGAAACTTTAAAATATGGTTTGCACGAAGTTTTCATTGAATATCGGCTTTCGTGAGTGAACCGTGTGCTATTTGAAAACATTTCGTGAGAAGAATCTCGGTTTTTAAATCCCCGTAAATCCAAAACTAAGCTGAGAATCGTGAAACCTGCCATGGTGTCATGACATCACACTTATATGTCGAGGAATTTTTTCGTCCATTGTGGCGCAAGTTTTATTACAAGCCTCTTACAAACCGGAGCTTCTCTCAAAGAAGCCTCGTGGTTCTGATAGGGAAACGTGTCCCCCTTGTGGGAGAAACGTAATCACTGCCTCTTTTCACCTTGTATTTTCTTCTATGGGCAACATGGAACGATAGGATATCCGTGCTGAAATTTAAACTTATTCAGGGTTCGTTTGGCCTTTTTATACACTAATTGAGTTTCCTAGGCATTTAATGTCCATAATTCAAATCTGAACTACAAATACATGCTCTAGTTCACCAAAATGGCTAGAAAAAATATACATGTGTCCTTGGGTGCATGTTTAGGTCCCATGCCAGGAATGGGAATGAATTACAACCGTACTGGTGTCATGCCTTAAACTCAAACATTTCGAATCTTGGTTTTTAAGTCCCCATAAATCCCAAACTCACCAGAAAGTCATCAAAGGTGGCATGGTGTCACGTCATGGCACATATATGTCGTGGTAAAAACATTGTCCAATTTGGGCCAAGCTTTATTACAAACCTCTTACAAAAACTGGAGCTTCTCTCAAAGAAGCCTCATGGTTCTGATATTGAAACATGTTCCCCTTGTGGGCGAAAAGTAATCACTGCCTCTTTTTGCCTTGTATTTTCTTCCACGGGCGACATGGAACCACAGGATATCCGTTCTGAAATTTAAACTTATTCATGGTTCGTTTGGCCTTTTTATACACTAATTGAGTTTCCTAGGCATTTAATGTCCATAATTCAAATTTGAACTACAAATACATGCTCCGGTTCACCAAAATGGCAAGAAAAATTATACATGTGTCCTTGGGTGCATGTTTAGGTCTCATGCCAGGAATGGGAACGAATTATAATCGTACCGGTGTCCTGGCTCTTCCTCAAACATTTCGAATCTCGGTTTTGAAGTCCCCATAAATCCTAAACTCACCAGAAAGTCATCAAAGGTGGCAAGGTGTCATGTCATGGCACATATATGTCATGGTAAAAACATTGCCAATTTGGGCCAAGCTTTATTACAAACCTCTTACAAACTGGAGCCTGTCGCAAGAACCCTCGTGGTTTCGATAGGGAAACGTGTCCCCTTGTGGGCCAAACGATAATCACTCCCTCTTCTAGCCTCGTATTTTCTTCTACACGCTACATGGAATAACTGGAGATTCGCGCTGAACTTTGAAATTATTCAGGGTTCGTTTGACCTTTTTTATTCATTATTTGAGTTTTCTAGGCATTTAATGTCCATCATTCAAATCCGAACTACAAATACATGCTCCATTGCACCAAAATGGCTAGAAAAAACGTACATGTTTCCTTGGGGTGCATGTTTAGGTCCCATGGAACGAATGAGAACGAATTCAACCGTCTCGCCATCCTGGCCTGGCCACAAAAATTGTGAATCTCGGTTTTTAAATGTCTGTAAATCCAAAACTCACCAGGAAATCATGAAACTTGGCATGGTGTCACTACATGGTATATATAATTGTCCAATTTGGGCGAAGCTATATTACAAGCCTTTTACAAACTGGAGCCCGTCGCAACCCTCGTGGTTCCAGTAGGGAAACATGCCCATCTTGTGGGCAAAAAGATAATCGATGCCTCTTCTCGCCTTGAACTTTGTTTTCTACAGGCAACATAGAATAACAGGAGTGTCGGGCTGAAATTTGAAACTGTTTAGGGTTCGTTTGGCCATTGTATATATATATATTACTAATTACTAGGTTTTCTATGCATTTAATGTAGTCCATAATTCAAATTTGAACTACAACCACATGCTCCAGTGAAGCAAAATGGGTGGGAAATCGTACATGTGTCATTGGGTGCATGTTTAGGTCTCGTTTAAGGAATGAGAATGAATTGCAAACTTGTCGTCGTCCTGAAACAATGAGAATATCGGTTTTTAAATCCCAGTAAATAAAAAAGTCACCCAAAAAACATGAAACTTGGCATGGTTTCATGACATGGCACATATATGTCGTCGTAAAAAAATCGTCCAGTTTGAGAAGAGGCGCACACATTAGTAGCCAACGAAGTCCTTTTTGAAACCAAAAGCTGACACGTTAATATCGCAAACGATTGTATTATATTTACCGTGTCGAAAATTAACCATACTCGGTGGCATGCATGCAGTTGTTTGATTAGACAGGACGAGCGCGAGAAGTCTATCGTGCAACTTCGACGGGACGCGTGCGAGCAGTCCGCCGCGCAGGCTCGACAAGACACATGCATCCTATCCACCTCGCAGACTCGACGGGACACGTGCGAGAAGCAAGGCCGCCCATGCTCACTGGGAAGCGAACACTTTGACCTCCATGCACCAGCCGCCGCTCGCCTCTCTCACAACTTCTTCATTAATGGGTTAATTAAAGCACCTGGACGGAGGGTGTTTGCTTGTGATCCCATGGTAGCATTTGCTTTGTTCGTGTTTTCAACTAGTATTCCGCCCTAATTTAAATTGGCACATAGGGCAACGGATAATACGACCACAAATAAAATGGCAACGTATAATACGACGGCAAATTTACAATGGCGCACATAATAACTGTCTTACATATTCCGGATAATTTAAAATGCCACATGCGGCAAAGCCCAGAAGACACAGGGGCAAGAGAAAAAGGAAATTGCGGACAACGATCCGGGTCGCTACTGTCTCTACTCGTCGATGGATCGCTGATACGTCTCCAACGTATCTATAATTTTTTATTGTTCCATGCTATTATATTATCCATCTAGGATGTTTTATATGCATTTGTATGCTATTTTATATGATTTTTGGGACTAACCTATTAACCTAGAGCCCAGTGCCAGTTTCTGTTTTTTCCTTGTTTTTGAGTTTTACAGAAAAGGAATACCAAACGGAGTCCAATGGACGTGCCAATTTTTGTCGATTTTTTATGGACCAAAAGAAGCCCCCAGAGTAAAAGAGTTGGGCCAGAAGAGTCCCGGGCCGTCCACGAGGGTGGGGGGCACACCCAACCCCCCGGGTGCGCTGCCCTATCTCGTGGACGACTCGGGGACCCCCCTGACTTGTTCCTGACGCCAAAAAATCCTATAAATATAGAAACCTCCAGAAAATAACCTAGATCAGGAGTTCCGCCGCCACAAACCTCTATAGCCACCAAAAACCAATCGAGACCCTCTTCCGGCACCCTGACGGAGGGGGATCTATCACCGGTGGCCATCATCTTCATCCTGGTGCTCTTCGTGACGACGAGGGAGTAGTTCACCCTTGGGTGTGAGGGTATGTACCAGTAGCTATGTGTTTGATCTCTCTCTCTCTCTCGTGTTCTTGATTTGGCACAATCTTGATGTATCGCGAGCTTTGCTATTATAGTTGGATCTTATGATGTTTCTCCCTCTCTACTCTTTTGTAATGAATCGAGTTTTCCCTTTGAAGTTATCTTATCATATTGAGTCTTTAAGGATTTGAGAACACTTGATGTATGTCTTGCATGTGCTTGATACGTCTCCAACGTATCTATAATTTTTGATTGCTCCATGCTATATTATCTATTGTTTTGGACATTATTGGGCTTTATTGTCCACTTCTATATTATTTTTGGGACTAACCTATTAACCAGAGGCCCAGCCCAGAATTGTTGTTTTTTGCCTATTTTAGGGTTTTGAAGAAAAGGAGTATCAAACGGAGTCCAAACAGAATGAAACCTTCGGGAACGTGATTTTCTCACCGAACATGATCCAGGAGACTTGGACCCTATGTCAAGACACAAAAGAGGAGGCCACGAGGTAGGGGGCGTGCCTACCCCCCAGGCGCGCCCTCCACCCTCGTGGGGCCCCTTTTGCTCCACCGACGTACTCCTTCCTCCTATATATACCTACATACCCCCAAACGATCAGATACGGAGCCAAAACCCTAATTCCACCGCCGCAACTTTTTGTATCCACGAGATCCCATCTTGGGGCCTGTTCCGGAGCTCCGCCGGAGGGGGCATCGATCACGGAGGGCTTCTACATCATCAGCATAGCCCCTCCGATGAAGTGTGAGTAGTTCACCTCAGACCTACGGGTCCATAGTTATTAGCTAGATGGCTTCTTCTCTCTTTTTGGATCTCAATACAATGTTCTCCCCCTCTCTTATGGAGATCTATTCGATGTAATCTTCTTTTTGCGGTGTGTTTGTTGAGACCGATGAATTGTGGGTTTATGATCAAGTCTATCTATGAACAATATTTGAATCTTCTCTGAATTCTTTTACGTATGATTGGTTATCATTGCAAGTCTCTTCGAATTATCAATTTGTTTTGGCCTACTAGATTGATCTTTCTTGCAATGGGAGAAGTGCTTAGCTTTGGGTTCAATCTTGCGGTGTCCTTTCCCAGTGATAGTAGGGGCAGCAAGGCACGTATTGTATTGTTGCCATCGAGGATAACAAGATGGGGTTTTCATCATATTGCATGAGTCTATCCCTCTACATCATGTCATCTTGCTTAAAGCGTTACTCTATTTTCATTAACTTAATACTCTAGATGCATGCTGGATAGCGGTCGATGAGTGGAGTAATAGTAGTGGATGCAGGCAGGAGTCGGTCTACTTGTCTCGGACGTGATGCCTATATACATGATCATGCCTAGATATTCTCATAACTATGCTCAATTCTGTCAATTGCTCAACAGTAATTTGTTCACCCACCGTAGAATACTTATGCTCTTGAGAGAAGCCACTAGTGAAACATATGGCCCCCAGGTCTATCTTCATCATATTACTTTGCATCTTTATCATAAAAATACCAAAAATATTATCTTATCATATCTATCAGATCTCACTCTCGTAAGTGGCCATGTAGGGATTGACAACCCCTTATCGCTTTGGTTGCGAGGATTTATTTGTTTTGTGCAGGTACGAGGGACTCGCGCGTAGCCTCCTACTGGATTGATACCTTGGTTCTCAAAAACTGAGGGAAATACTTACGCTACTCTGCTTCATCATCCCTTCCTCTTCGGGGAAAAACCAACGCAGTGCTCAAGAAGTAGCAGTGCTTATCTGTGGTGACAATGGGATATTCACGTGATCCACTTGATGTATGTTTTGGTGATCAACTTGCGAGTTCTGTGACCTTGTGAACTTATGCATAGGGGTTGGCCCATGTTTTCATCTTCACTCTCCGGTAGAAACTTTGGGGCACTCTTTGAAGTTCTTTGTGTTGGTTGAATAGATGAATTTGAGATTGTGTGATGCATATCGTATAATCCTACCAGTGGATACTTGAGGTGACATTAGAGTTTTGGTTGATTTGTGTCTTAAGGTGTTATTCTAGTACGAACTCTAGGATAGATTGAACGGAAATAATACCTTCGTGTTATTTTACTATGGACTCTTGAATAGATCGACCAGAAAGGATAACTTTGAGGTGGTTTCATACCCTGCAATAATCTCTTCGTTTGTTCTCCGCTATTAGTGACTTTGGAGTGACTCTTTGTTGCATGTTGAGGGATTGTTATATGATCCAATTATGTTATTATTGTTGAGAGAATTTGCACTAGTGAAAGTATGAACCCTAGGCCTTGTTTCGAAGCATTGCAATACCGTTTTCGCTCACTTTTATCATTAGTTACCTTGCTGTTTTTATAATTTTAGATTACAAAAACCTATATCTACCATCCATATTGCAGTTGTATCACCATCTCTTCGTCGAACTAGTGCACCTATACAATTTACCATTGTATTGGGTGTGTTGGGGACACAAGAGACTCTTTGTTATTTGGTTGCTGGAATGTTTGAGAGAGACCATCTTCATCCTATGCCTCCCACAGATTGATAAACTTTAGGTCATCCACTTGAGGGAAATTTGCTACTGTCCTACAAACCTCTGCACTTGGAGGCCCAACAACGTCTACAAGAAGAAGGTTGTCTAGTAGACGTCAAGCTCTTTTCTGGCACCGTTGCCAGGGAGGTTAGTGCTTGAAGGTATATCTTTAGATCTTGCAGTTGAATCTTTTTAGTTTCTTGTTTTATCACTAGTCTAGTCTATAAAAGAAAACTACAAAAAATGGAATTGAGGTTGCCTCATATGCTTCATCTTTTTAATGTCTTTCGTGAAAATAAGGATTCCTATAATTGTGCCAAAGTGTTAGAAGAAGAATGCATTAAAATGTTTGGCACTAAATCTTTGAATGATGAGAATGATTGCAATGTTGTTAGTATGAATTCTTTGAATATCCATTATGCTAATGATTTTGAATCTAATATTAAAGAATTTATCACTTTGCAAAAGAATTTCAATGCTTTGATTGAAGAAAAATTGCTTAAGATTGATGAGTTGGCTAGGAACGTTGATAGAATTTCTCTTGATGTTGATTCTTTGAAACTTAGATCTACTCCACCTAAGCATGATATCAATGAGTCTCTCAAAGCCATGAGAATTTCCATTGATGAGTGCAAAGAAAGAACCGCTAGAATGCGTGCTAAGAAAGATGCCTTTATAAGAGCGTGTTCCTCTAGTTCCTATGAAAATAAAGATGAAGATCTAAAAGTTATTGACGTGTCCCCTATTAAATCTTTGTTTTGCAATATGAATCTTAATAATGATGGGACTGAATACGATCCACCTTTACCTAGAAGGCGTTCCAAGAATTCGGAGCTTTTAGATCTTGATGCTAAAATTGATGAAAGTGGGATTGAAGAAATTAAAACCCTAGATGTTGCTAAACCCACTATCTTGGATTTCAAGGAATTTAATTATGAAAATTGCTCTTTAATTGATTGTATCTCCTTGTTGCAATCTGTGCTAAATTCTCCTCACGCTTATAGTCAAAATAAAGCGTTCACTAAACATATCATTGATGCCTTGATGCAATCTTATGAGGAAAACCTTGAATTGGAAGTTTCTACCCCTAGAAAACTTTATGATGAGTGGGAACCAACTATTAAAATTAAGAATAAAAATCATGAGTTTTATGCTTTATGTGATTTGGGTGCTAGTGTTTCCACAATTCCAAAGACTTTGTGTGATTTGTTAGGTTTCCGTGATTTTGATGATTGCTCTTTAAACTTGCACCTTGCGGATTCCACTATTAAGAAACCTATGGGAAGAATTAATGATGTTCTTATTGGTGCAAATAGGAATTATGTGCCCATAGATTTTATTGTTCTTTACATAGATTGCAATCCTTCATGTCCTATTATTCTTGGTAGACCTTTCCTTAGAACGATTGGTGCAATTATTGATATGAAGGAAGGAAATATTAGATTCCAATTTCCGTTAAGGAAATGCATGGAACACTTTCCTAGAAAGAAAATTAAATTACCTTATGAATCTATTATGAGAGCCACTTATGGATTGCCTACCAAAGATGGCAATACCTAGATCTATCCTTGCTTTTTATGCCTAGCTAGGGGCGTTAAACGATAGCGCTTGTTGGGAGGCAACCCAATTTTATTTTATTCATTGCTTTTTGCTCCTGTTTAGTAATAAATAATTTATCTAGCCTCTGTTTAGGTTGTGTTTTTTGTGTTTAATTAGTGTTTGTGCCAAGTAGAACCGTTGGGAAGACTTGGGGAAAGTCTTGATATCTTGCTGTAAAAAAACAGAAACTTTAGTGCTCACGAGAACTGCTGCCATTTTTATTTGGAAAGCGCTATTTAGTTAATTATTTTGAAGATGATTAATAGATAAATTCCTCATGTCCAGCAATTTATTTTAGAATTTTTGGGGTTCCAGATCTTGCGCTAGCTACAGATTACTACAGATTGTTCTGTTTTTGACAGATTCTGTTTTTCGTGTGTTGTTTGCTTATTTTGATGAATCTATGGCTAGTAAAATAGTTTATAAACCATAGAGAAGTTGGAATACAGTAGGTTTAACACCAATATAAATAAAGAATGAGTTCATTACAGTACCTTGAGGTGGTCTTTTGTTTTCTTTCGCTAACGGAGCTCACAAGATTTTCTACTTTGAGTTTTGTGTTGTGAAGTTTTCAAGTTTTGGGTAAAGATTTGATGGATTATGGAACAAGGAGTGGCAAGAGCCTAAGCCTGGGTATGCCCATGGCACCCCGAAGATAATCTAAGGACACCTAAAAGCCAAAGCTTGGGGATGCCCCGGAAGGCATCCCCTCTTTTCGTCTACTTCTATCGGTAACTTTACTTGGAGCTATATTTTTATTCATGACATGATATGTGTTTTGCTTGGAGCGTCTTGTATGATTTGAGTCTTTTCTTTTTAGTTTACCACAATCATCCTTGCTGTACACACCTTTTGAGAGAGACATACATGATTTGGAATTTGTTAGAATACTCTATGTGCTTCGCTTATATCATTTGAGTTATATAGTTTTGCTCTAGTACTTCACTTATATCTTTTAGAGCACGATGGTGGATTTGTTTTATAGAAACTATTGATCTCTCATGATTCACTTAGATTATTTTGAGAGTCTTAAATAGCATGGTAATCTGCTTAAATAATCCTAATATACTAGGTGTTCAAGATGAATAATTTTTTTTCTTATGAGTGTTTTGAATACTAAGAGAAGTTTGATGCTTGATGATTGTTTTGAGATATGGAGGTAATAATATCAAAGTCGTGCTAGTTGAGTAGTTGTGAATTTGAGAAATGCTTGTGTTGAAGTTTGCAAGTCCCGTAGCATGCACGTGTGGTAAACGTTGTGTAACAAATTTGAAACGTGAGGTGTTATTTGATTGTCTTCCTTATGAGTGGCGGTCGGGGACGAGCGATGGTCTTTTCCTACCAATCTATCCCCCTAGGAGCATGCGCGTAGTGCTTTGGTTTTTGATGACTTGTAGATTTTTGCAATAAGTACGTGAGTTCTTTGTGACTAATGTTGAGTCCATGGATTATACGCACTCTCACCCTTCCATCATTGCTAGCCTCTTCGGTACCGTGCATTGCCCTTTCTCACATTGTGAGTTGGTGCAAACTTCACCAGTGCATCCAAACCCCGTGATATGATACGCTCTTTCACACATAAACCTCCTTATATCTTCCTGAAAACAGCCACCATACCTACCTATTATGGCATTTCCATAGCCATTCCGAGATATATTGTCATGCAACTTTCCACCATTCCGTTCATCATGACACATTCATCATTGTCATATTGCTTAGCATGATCATGTAGTTGACATAGTATTTGTGGCAAAGCCACCGTTCATAATTCTTTCATACATGTCACTCTTGATTCATTGCATATCCCGGTACACCACTGGAGGCATTCATATAGAGTCATATCTTGTTCTAAGTATCGAGTTGTAATCATTGAGTTGTAAATAAATAGAAGTGTGATGATCATCATTCATAGAGCATTGTCCCAAATAAAAAAGAAAGGCCAAATAAAAAAAGGCCAAATAAATAAATAGATAAATAAAGAAGGGACAATGCTACTATCCTTTTTCCACACTTGTGCTTCAAAGTAGTACCATAATCTTCATGATAGAGAGTCTTTTGTCGTGTCACTTTCATATACTAGTGGGAATTTTTCATTATAGAACTTGGCTTGTATATTCCAACAATGGGCCTCCTCAAGTGCCCTAGGTCTTCGTGAGTAAGCAAATTGGATGCACACCCACTTAGTTTCTTTTGTTGAGCTTTCATACATTTATAGCTCTAGTGCATCCGTTGCATGGCAATCCCTACTCCTTGCATTAACATCAATCGATGGGCATCTCCATAGCCCGTTGATTAGCCTCGTTGATGTGACACTATCTCCGTTTTTGTCTTCTCCACATAACCCCCATCATCATATTCTATTCCACCCATAGTGTTATATCCATGGCTCGCGCTCATGTATTGCGTGAAAGTTTATAGGTTTGAGATTACTAAAGTATGAAACAGTTGTTGGCTTGTCATCGGGGTTGTGCATGATGAGAGCATTCTTGTGTGACGAAAATGGAGCATGACTAAACTATATGATTTTGTAGGGATGAACTTTCTTTGGACATGTTATTTTGAGAGGACATAATTGCTTAGTTAGTATGCTTGAAGTATTATTATTTTTATGTCAATATGAAATTTTATCTTGAATCTTTCGGATCTGAATATTCGTACCACAATTAAGAAGAATTACATTAAAATTATGCCAAGTAGCACTCCGCATCAAAAATTCTGTTTTTATCATTTACCTACTCGAGGACGAGCAGGAATTAAGCTTGGGGATGCTTGATATGTCTCCAACGTATCTAAAATTTTTGATTGATCCATGCTATATTATCTACTGTTTTGGACATTATTGGGATTTATTATCCACTTTTATATTATTTGTGGGACTAACCTATTAACCGGAGGCCCAGCCCAGAATTGATGTTTTTTTGCCTATTTTAGGGTTTCGAAGAAAAGGAATATCAAACGGAGTCCAAACGGAATGAAACCTTCGGGAACGTGATTTTCTCACCGAACATGATCTAGGAGACTTGGACCCTACGTCAAGACACAAAAGAGGAGGCCACGAGGTAGGGGCGCGCCTACCCCCGGGTGCGCCCTCCACCCTCGTGGGCACCCTGTTGCTCCACCGACGTACTCCTTCCTCCTATATATACCTACGTACCCCCAAATGATCAAATACGGAGCCAAAACCCTAATTCCACCGCCGTAACTTTCTGTATCCACGAGATCCCATCTTGGGGCCTGTTCCGGAGCTCTGCCGAAGGGGGCATCCATCACGGAGGGCTTCTACATCAACACCATAGCCTCTCCGATGAAGTGTGAGTAGTTTAACTCAGACCTTCGGGTCCATAGTTATTAGCTAGATGGTTCTTCTCTCTTTTTGGATCTCAATACAATGTTCTCCCCCTCTCTTGTGGAGATCTATTCGATGTAATCTTCTTTTTGCGGTGTGTTTGTTGACACCGATGAATTGTGGGTTTATGATCAAGATTATCTATGAACAATATTTGAATCTTCTCTGAATTCTTTTATGTATGATTGGTTATCTTTGCAAGTCTCTTCGAATTATTAGTTTGGTTTGGCCTACTAGATTGATCTTTCTCGCAATGGGAGAAGTGCTTGTGGGTTCAATCTTGCGGTGTCCTTCCCAGTGACAGTAGGGGCAGCAAGGCACGTATTGTATTGTTGCCATCGAGGATAACAAGATGGGGTTTTCATCATATTGCATGAGTCTATCCCTCTACATCATGTCATCTTGCTTAAAGCGTTACTCTGTTTTCATTAACTTAATACTCTAGATGCATGCTGGATAGCGGTCGATGAGTGGATTAATAGTAGTAGATGCAGGCAGGAGTCGGTCTACTTGTCTCGGACGTGATGCCTATATACATGATCATGCCTAGATATTCTCATAACTATGCTCAATTCTGTCAATTGCTCAACAGTAATTTGTTCACCCACCGTGGAATACTTATGCTCTTGAGAGAAGCCACTAGTGAAACCTATGGCCCCCGGGTCTATCTTCATCATGTTAATCTTCCAATACTTATTTATTTACTTTGCTTTTATTTTACTTTGCATCTTTATCATAAAAATACCAAAAATATTATCTTATCATATCTATCAGATCTCACTCTCGCAAGTGGCCGTGTAGGGATTGACAACTCCTTATCGTGTTGGTTGCGAGGATTTATTTGTTTTGTGCAGGTACGAGGGACTCGCACGTAGCTTCCTACTGGATTGATACCTTGGTTCTCAAAAACTGAGGGAAATACTTACGCTACTCTGCTGCATCATCCCTTCCTCTTCGGGGAAAAACCAACACAGTGCTCAAGAGGTAGCAGTGCTTATCTGTGGTGACAATGGGATATTCACGTGATCCACTTGATGTATGTTTTGGTGATCAACTTGTGAGTTCTGTGACCTTGTGAACTTATGCATAGGGGTTGGCCCACGTTTTTGTCTTGACTCTCCGGTAGAAACTTTGGGGCACTCTTTGAAGTTCTTTGTGTTGGTTGAATAGATGAATTTGAGATTGTGTGATACATATCGTATAATCCTACCCACGGATACTTGAGGTGACATTAGAGTTTTGGTTGATTTGTGTCTTAAGGTGTTATTCTAGTACGAACTCTAGGATAGATTGAACAGAAAGAATAGCTTCGTGTTATTTTACTACGGACTCTTGAATAGACCGATCAGAAAGGATAACTTTGAGGTGGTTTCATACCCTACAATAATCTCTTTGTTTGTTCTCCGCTATTAGTGACTTTGGAGTGACTCTTTGTTGCATGTTGAGGGATTGTTATATGATCCAATTATGTTATTATTGTTGAGAGAATTTGCACTAGTGAAAGTATGAACCCTAGGCCTTGTTTCGAAGCATTGCAATACCGTTTTCGCTCACTTTTATCATTAGTTACCTTGCTGTTTTTTATAATTTTAGATTACAAAAACATATATCTACCATCCATATTGCAGTTGTATCACCATCTCTTCGCCGAACTAGTGCACCTATACAATTTACCATTGTATTGGGTGTGTTGGGGACACAAGAGACTCTTTGTTATTTGGTTGCTGGAATGTTTGAGAGAGACCATCTTCATCCTACGCCTCCCATGGATTGATAAACTTTAGGTCATCCACTTGAGGGAAATTTGCTACTGTCCTACAAACCTCTGCACTTGGAGGCCCAACAACGTCTACAAGAAGAAGGTTGTGTAGTATACGTCAAGCTCTTTTCTGGCATCGTTGCTGGGGAGGTTAGTGCTTGAAGGTATATCTTTAGATCTTGCAATCGTATCTTTTTAGTTTCTTGCTTTATCACTAGTCTAGTCTATAAAAGAAAACTACAAAAAATGGAATTGAGGTTGCCTCATATGCTTCATCTTTTTAATGTCTTTCGTGAAAATAAGGCTTCCGATAATTGTGCCAAAGTGTTAGAAGAAGAATGCATTAAAATGTTTGGCACTAAATCTTTGAATGATGAGAATGATTGCAGTGTTGTTAGTATGAATTCTTTGAATATCCATGATGCTAATGATATGCAAAGCCACAAGCTTGGGGATGCTATGTTTGATGAAGATGATATTTCTTGTCCCCCAAGTTTTGATGAGCAAATTTATTATGATGAAAGCATCCCTCCTATCTATGATGATTATTGTGATGACACGTATTCTATAAAGAATAATGATATCCATGAAACATGTCATCATGATTTTAACTTTCAATTGGATTATGCCTCACATGATAGTTATTTTGTTGAGTTTGCTCCCACTACTATTCATGAGAAGAAATTTGCTTATGTGGAGAGTAGTAAAATTTCTATGCTAGTGGATCATGAAAATAATGCTTTATGTGATAGTTATATTGTTTAATTCATTCATGATGCTACTGAAAATTATTATGAGGGAGGAATATATGCTTTTAGGAGTTGCAATAATATCAAGTTTCCTCTCTGTGTGTTGAAAATATTTAAGGTATGCTTGTCTTACCTTCCTATGCAAGTTGATTCTTGTTCCAATAAGTTGTTTGCTCACAAAATCCCTATGCATAAGAAGTGGGTTAGACTTAAATGTGCTTGTCATATGCTTCAGGATGCTCCCATTATGTTTCAATTCTTATCTTCTATGTGAGCATCATTGAAATCATCATGCCTAGCTTGAAGGCATTAAAGAGAAACGCTTGTTGGGAGACAACCCAATATTTATACCTACTATTTTTGTGTGTTCACATGATTATGCTACTATAGTAATCATGTTTTATAGCTTTTGTTTCAATAAAGTGCCAAGTAAGATCTTTGGGATGGCTTACGGTGATAGTTGATTTGATCCTGCTGAAAAACAGAAACTTTTGCGCCCAGAAGATTAGTTTTCATTTTTAACAAAAGTGCGCTAAAATACTGATTATTTTTGAAGAGGATTAATAAAAAAAATAGGACTTCCTAATTTCTCAGGATTTTTGGAGTTACATAAGTATTCGAGAGTTATGGATTACTACAGACTGTTCTGTTTTTGATAGATTCTGTTTTCGATGCATAGTTTGCTTGTTTTCTAGTTTCTATGGCTTATATTGCTTAATATAAATTGTAGAAATGATATGGTACAGTAGGCATCATGTGATAAAAATTATGAACCTTGTCTTGACAGTACCTAAGTGGTGATTTGCTTTATTATACTAACGGAGCTTACGAGTTTTCTGTTAAGTTTTGTGTTGTGAAGTTTTAAAGTTTTGGGTACAAATTTGATGGACTACGGAATAAGGAGTGTCAAGAGTCTAAGCTTGGGGATGCCCAAGGCACCCTAAGGTAATATTAAAGGACAACCAAGAGCCTAAGCTTGGGGATGCCCCGGAAGGCATCCCCTCTTTCGTCTTCTTCTATCAGTAACTTTACTTCAGGCTATATTTTTATTCACCACATGATATGTGTTTTCCTTGGAGCATCTTGTATGATTTGAGTCTTTTCTTTTAGTTTACCACAATCATCCTTGATGTACACACCTTTTGGCAGAGACACACATGAATCGGAATTTATTAGAATACTCTGTGTGCTTCACTTATATCTTTTGAGCTAGATAATTTTGCTCTAGTGCTTCACTTATATCTTTTTAGAGCACGGTGGTGGTTTTATTTTATAGAATTTATTGATCTCTCATGCTTCACTTATATTATTTTGAGAGTCTTTTATAATAGCATGGTAATTTGCTTTGGCTATAAAATTTAGTCCTAATATGATAGGCATCTAGGATGGGTATAGTAAAAACTTTCATATAGGGTGCATTGAATACTATGAGAAATTTGATGCTTGATAATTGTTTTGAGATATGAAGATGGTGATATTAGAGTCATGCTAGTTAAGTAATTGTGAAATTGAGAAATACTTGTGTTGAGGTTTGCAAGTCCCGTAGCATGCACGTATGGTAACCGTTGTGTGACAAATTTGAAGCATGAGGTGTTCTTTGATTGCCTTCCTTATGAGTGGCGGTCGGGGACAAGCGATGGTCTTTTCCTACCAATCTATCCCCCTAGGAGCATGCATGTAGTGCTTGGTTTTGATGACTTGTAGATGTTCGCAATAAGTATGTGAGTTCTTTATGACTAATGTTGAGTCCATGGATTATACGCACTCTCACCCTTCCATCATTGCTAGCCTCTTCGGTACCGTGCATTGGCGTTTCTCACCTCGAGAGTTGGTGCAAACTTCGCCGGTGCATCCAAACCCTGTGATATGATACGCTCTATCACACATAAGCCTCCTTATATCTTCCACAAAACAGCCACCATACCTACCTATTATGGCATTTCCATAGCCATTCCGAGATATATTGCCATGCAACTTTCCACCGTTCCGTTTATTATGATACGCTTCATCATTGTCATATTGCCTTGCATGATCATGTAGTTGACATCGTATTTGTGTCAAGGCCACCATTCATTTTTCATACATGTCACTCTTGATTCATTCCCCATCCCGGTACACTGTCGGAAGCATTCATATAGAGTCATATTTTGTTCTAGTATCGAGTTGTAATTTTTGAGTTGTAAATAAATAGAAGTCTGATGATCATCATTATTAGAGCATTGTCCCGTGTGAGGAAAAAAAAGAGAAAGGCCAAAAAAAGAGAAGGCAAAGAAAATGAGAAAAAAAAGAAGGGGCAATGCTACTATCCTTTTACCACACTTGTGCTTCAAAGTAGCACCATGGTCTAAATGTTAGAGAGTCTCTTATTTTGTCACTTTCATATACTAGTGGGAATTTTCATTATAGAACTTGGCTTGTATATTCCAACAATGGGCTTCCTCAAAATTCCCTAGGTCTTTGTGAGCAAGCAAGTTGGATGCACACCCACTTAGTTTCTTTTGTTGAGCTTTCATACATTTTATAGCTCTAGTGCATCCGTTGCATGGCAATCCCTACTCCTTGCATTGACATCAATTGATGGGCATCTCCATAGCCCGTTGATTAGCCGCGTCAATGTGAGACTTTCTCCTTTTTTGTCTTCTCCGCACAACCTCCATCATCATATTTTGTTCCACCTATAGTGTTATGTCCATGGCTCGCGCTCATGTATTGCGTGAAAGTTCCAAAAGTTTGAGAATACTAAAGTATGAAACAATTGTTTGGCTTGTCATCGGGGCTGTGCATGATGGGAGCATTTTGTGTGACGAAAATGAAGAATGGCCAAATTATATGATTTTGTAGGGATGAGCTTTCTTTGGCTATGTTATTTTGAGAAGACATAATTGCTTGGTTAGTATGCTTGAAGTATTATTGTTTTTATGTCAATATTAAACTTTTGTCTTGAATATTTCGGATCTGAATATTCATGCCACAATAAAGAAAATTACATTGAAAATTATGTTAGGTAGCACTCCACATCAAAAATTCTGTTTTTATCATTTACCTACACGAGGACGAGCAGGAATTAAACTTGGGGTGCTTGATTACACTCCAACGTATCTATAATTTTTGATTGTTCCATGAGATTATATTATCCATCTAGGATATTTTATATGCACTTGTATGCTATTTTATATGATTTTTGGGACTAACCTATTAACCTAGAGCCCAATGCCAGTTTCTGTTTTTTCCTTGTTTTTGAGTTTTATAGAAAAGGACTACCAAATGGAGTTCAATGGACGTGCCAATTTTTGACGATTTTTTATGGACCAAAAAAAGCCCCTAGAGTAAAAGAGTTGGGCCAGAACAGTCCCGGGTCGTCCACGAGGGTGGGGGGTACGCC
>NC_041380.1:315157461-315194803 GCF_002162155.2 Triticum dicoccoides | reverse complement strand
CAAAAATACCTATAAATACAGAAACCTCCAGAAAATAACCTAGATCAGGAGTTCCGCCACCGCAAGCCTCTGTAGCCACCAAAAACCAATCGGGACCCTCTTCCGGCACCCTGCCGGAGGGGGGTGTCGGTGTCAAAACCAGTAGATCTCGGGTAGGGAGTCCCGAACTATGCGTCTGAGGCGGATGGTAATAGGAGGCAGGGGACATGATGTTTTACCCAGGTTCGGGCCCTCTTGATGGAGGTAAAACCCTACGTCCTGCTTGATTAATATTGATGATATGGGTAGTACAAGAGTAGATATACCACGAGATCAGAGAGGCTAAACCCTAGAAGCTAGCCTATGGTATGATCGTATGTTGTCCTACGGACTAAACCCTCCGGTTTATATAGACACCGGAGGGGGCTAGGGTTACACAAGGTCGGTTACAAAGGAGGAGATATACATATCCCTACTGCCTAGCTTGCCTTCCACGCCAAGTAGAGTCCCATCCGGACATGAGACGAAGTCTTCAATCTTGTATCTTCATGGTCCATCAGTCCAGCCAAAGGATAGAGTCTGGCTGTCCGGAGACCCCCTAATCCAGGACTCCCTTAGTAGCCCCTGAACCAAGCTTCAATGACGATGAGTCCGGCGCGCAGTATTGTCTTCGGCATTGCAAGGCGGGTTCTTCTCCGATCTTCAGGTGTACGTAAGTAGTGTCCGGCTCCATAAATGTTGAACCTCTTGGCTTCTGTGCCCAGTAAGGGCTATCTCCCACGCGTCGAATGAATACGAGGCGCCAGGGCGTTTTTTACATTCGCCCCCAGCCAAATAAATAAATTGTCTATTAAAGGGATAGGGATTCTTAGATCCGATCTACACCTTCCCCCCCTCAGCGAGAATCCATCAGAGCGCGTTTCAGAAAGATCCATTCCAGCATGGCCAACCTCCGCAACTCATCCTCCCGCCCCCGTAGCCCTAAGCTTGGTGATTGGGAGAGGTGTTCAGTCCCACATAGTCGATTGGTCGAACTGCAGACCAAAGGATTTCTTCCTCCAGCATACATGGTGCCCGTTCGAGCCGGGCTCGCCACCTACAATGGTGGGAGCAGGCGGAGAACTTTCCCTATCCCTCCATGGGGGTACGGGTTTGCCTTGTTCCTTACTTACTAAGGGGACTCAGATTTCCAATTCATCCATTCCTCCGTGGGCTCCTGGAGTTCTACGGTCTCCAACTACACAATCTCACCCCTGCGTCCATCCTACACATCGCTGGCTACGTTGCCATCTGCGAGTTGTTCCTGGGCTACGAGACTCACTTCGAGCTGTGGAAAAGGCTATTTTGCCTCGTTCCTCGCACACAGAGGGAATCACTTTATCAAGTGGGCGGAGCCGAAGTATGGTGCATCGCCGATATCGGATATCTGTCCGGTACCCCGAAGAAGCCGTCCGAAGACTGGCCTTCAGAATGGTTTTATATGGAGGACATTCCCCTTCCGGACCCTATTCAGCGGGGTCTTCCTGAGTTCAGCAATGCTCCTCTGAAGAAGCGCCGAAGTTGGCGCCCACGGAGCCCCCAGGTGGAAGACGACAGAGAAGTCCTCTATCTGATGAACCGGATTAAGGCACTGGCTCAGTCAGGATTGACAATAACCGAGGTTATGTCGATTTGCATAATGCGGGGAGTTCAACCACTTCAATATCGTGGGCACCCCTTGTGGTGTTTCAACGGGGAGGATGACGCCACCCGCTACGGGCGTAAGGGTCCGGGCGATGCTGCCGCATTAACCAAAATTCTATCAGAACTGTTCAAGGGAGAGGAGGAGGAGTTCACCCGCATCAAGCCACGGGACGGATTCTCCATGTACAATCCTCCAATCTGGGTAAGCTATATCCCTTATTTCCATCTTCCCGCATTTTTCATTGTAGGTATTCACCTTGCCAATTTACGGCAGGAACTGCGAAAGGCCATAAAGGAGGTCAGCAGCCCTTCTCCACAACTGGAGGACCCTGACCGGGCCCTTGACTCCGGACTCAAAGAAGATCCAGTTATCTCCGTGGAGCTGATAAACCGGCAGTTCTATCAGTTGAGCTGCGACGATGCCATGGTGGCCATTATGGCCGACTATTCCGGATTGCTCCATGCATCGCATGTAAGAAAAACCGAAAAGTCCTAACTCGAAAAAGTAGGATCCCCTTTTGAACACCTCACCCACCATATTAACATGGCCTTTTTTACAGGGAAGGCATTCGGGACGCCCTGCAGCACCGCGCCAATAGGAGTCATCGAGGCAGGGTAGGCCAAAAAGGAAGGCGGTTAGGATGGAGACACCGCGCAAAGGTATAACAAACCCCACTCCGTGGTTGTCGTCTTTTTCAAAATATAATGACGCCTGTGTTTCTTTAACAGAAAAAACGCTCGCCGGAATATGTCCGGCGATGTCGCCGATCATGCTTCCACCAGTCGGGCACCAGGACCGGATACGGAGGCAGACGCCGATATGGGGCAGGCACCGGATAATCCCCCTATAGAGGATGCGGATAGGTTATCTGCTACAAACTCAAAAGTGGAAAGTGCCATGAATCATACGCGCCGCCGGGCCGTACTCCGTGACGCTTGTTTCTCACCAGAGGCGTTTGATGCCTTTAATACTGGAGAGGCGTACCTCCGTGCCGCTCAAGATGGTCTAGCCAGAGCCACGAATCAGTATGTAAAGGATGTATGGGTGAGTGAATCTGACGATTTGTATGTATTAGTAGCCCCTGAGACTTGAAACAGTTAGTAGAACAGATTTAAGGATCATCTTTATTGTGCAGGTTCGTACAGAGAAGAATACTAGGCTGTCTTAGGAGCTGGAGGAATGCAAGAACCAACTACGGGCCGCTATTGCTGCATTGCAGGAACAGAAAGAGCCTCCTGCTGGTAACATTTTTAAAAAAATGATGGTTACCAGATAGTGCATGGCGTGGCTGCAAATCTAACAATAGATTTTGCAGATGAATCCGGAGAGAATCTGGAGGACCAGCATGTTATGCGGCAGCTAGAAGCTGGCAAACGCGTGCTGACTGAGGTTAGGCGGGAGAAAAACAATCTCCAAGACGCCAATATAAGGCTGAACGTGGAACTAAAAGACGTTCAGGGCCAGCTTGCAGACTCCGAGAAGGAGAATAAGAGGCTTCGACGCGGCATTTTTAGTAAGTGCTTGAACGAATCCTTTAAAGGTATTCGGCGAAGAAGCCGACTAACAGCGTTATGTCTGTAGGTATGCTGACGGGTCATCCCACGGAGGAAATCCCCGGGTCTGCGGGTGATCTTCTGTCCGAGCTGTCACATCTGCACGAACAAGTTCGGCAGGTGATGCAAGGTGTTGCCCACGCCTTGTGGCCGTCCGTCTCCCTGCCAGAGGGTGTTGCGGAGCTTACGGAGAAGCTCAAAGGAGCGCGGTGGCGCTTCCGATTATGGAAGATATCAGCCTGTCGACAGGGTGCCAGAGAAGCCTGGGCCATGGTGAAGACGCGGTATACCAAAGCAGACCCAAATCACATGGCCGAGGTCGGACCTGTGGGGCCCGACGGAAAAGAGATTCCCGTTAGCTTAGTTTATGGGCAAGTAGAATTAGCCGCAAAGTATTCCCAACAGGATTGTAAGCTAGACCACCTGTTGGATGGTATAGAAGAAGAATTTAGTCAGTCTGCATGACTATGTAATTGAAGTGACATGTATAATGCCTTCTAGCCGGATTGTAGATCATTTGTCGTTACAGACCTTTTCGCTTCAGCCTCCGAGCCCAATAGTCCGGAGTGTATCCGAATACCCGCTCAGTTATATAAGAACAGGGGTATGCGTGGAGACTAGGCGTAGGGGTCATTAGTGCTTTATCCGACAAGTGTCCAACTAGTTATGTTATATTACATGGGTAGTAAGAAACATCTTCGAGGGAGAATAGTTCCGTTAAGGGTTCCTTTCCCTGGGCAAGCATGCCCTAAAGTGCATGTCCGGACTGCGATATGAGACGCAGGAAAAACAACTGGGGGCAAATAGGAAAAACAAAAAAATCATCTTTTGTTCACGGACCGAATATTCCCTTAAGAACGCTAGCTTTCGGCTTCACCCAGTCTGAGGTACACATCCGGCTGACCCGGCAGTATCAATCGCAGAGGTCCTCCTCGTATGCCCTAGCCGAATTAACGGGAACGTAGGGCATAAATACAAGAGCCATGCAACCCAGCTTGGCCAAAACTTAAGTCATATCGATGCATATAATGGTGAAAAAAGGTACATGCGGAAGTATAACACATGTGCTGGGCCTGAAGCCCGGATAAATAATTTAAGCTTCTGTGAAAGAAGCCCCCAGGTATGAAGGGTGCGGCTAGCGCATCTGTCATGTGTGAACAAGGCACAAGGTGACCCTTGAAGGCCTAGAGAAATTAGCAAAGAAAGAAAGAAAGGAAAACAAGAAAGATAATGCATTTGTGAAAAATGGACAAAGGGAGGGGACTAACATAGAGTCCGGCGCTAGGCGTAGAATCCTCGGAGCCTGGCCGCGTTCCATGGGTTCGGCTCGAGTCAACTAGTCGATGCATCCCGCAGTCGGTACGCTCCACCGGTCAGAACTTGGTCAATAATGAAGGGACCTTCCCATTTGGACTCGAGCTTGTTCTTTTTCTTATCCGGTAGGCGTAGAACTAGTTCACCAACGTTATAAGTTTTGGCCCGTACTTCTCTGCTTTGGTATCTACGAGCCTGTTGCTGATAAAATGCGGAACGGGCTTTGGCACGTCGCGCTCCTCCTCCAAGGTGTCCAGACTGTCCTGTCGATCGAGCTCGGCTTCTCTTTCTTTGTACATGCGCACTCTAGGTGAGTCATGAATTATGTCACAGCGCAAGACTGCCTCTGCGCCGTACACCATAAAGAAAGCTGTATATCCGGTACTACGATTCGGCGTGGTCCGCAGCCCCCAGAGTACGAAGTCGAGCTCCTCTATCCAGTGCGTGTTAGACTCCGTTAAGGAATGCACTAATCTAGGTTTAATGCCGCTCATTATAAGACCGTTTGCTCGCTCGACTTGACCATTGGTTTGTGGGTGATAGACTGAGGCATAATCGAGCTCGATGCCCATTTTGCTGCACCAGAGTTTTAACTCGTCGGCCGTGAAGTTCGTGCCATTATCAGTGATGATGCTGTGGGGGACGCCATAACGGTGTACAACCCCGGATATGAAATCTATCACCGGTACGGATTCGGCTGTTTTAACTGGTTTGGCCTCTATCCATTTGGTGAATTTATCCACCATGACCAATAAGTATTTTTTCTTGTGGGTTCCCCCTTTAAGGGGTCCAACCATGTCGAGCCCCCAGACCGCAAAGGGCCATGTAATGGGGATTGTTTGGAGGGCGGTGGGTGGCATGTGGCTTTGATTTGCAAAGAGCTGGCAACCGGCACAACGTTGGACCAAGTCCTGTGCATCTGCCCGGGCCGTTGGCCAATAGAATCATGTACGGAAGGCCTTGCTTACAAGAGCCCAGGCTGCAGCGTGATGACAGCCGAGTCCGGCGTGAATTTCTGCCAAAAGATCCCGCCCTTCCTCTTCAGAGATGCACCTTTGAAGGACTCCGGTAGTGCTTTTCTTGTACAATTATCCCTCATGGACCCTGTAGGCCTTGGATCGCCGCACTATGCAGCGTGCCTTATTTTGGTCCTCCGGAAGTTCCTGTCTAGTTAGGTAGGCCATGAATGGTTCTGTCCACGGGGCAATAATGGCCATTATTTCGTGGGCTGGACGTGTTATTTCGGTGGCGGAGCCTCCGATTGTGTCAGAGAGTTCGGTATCGGGTAGTTCGGCCGGGTCCGGACTGTTGTTACCGGTGTCCCCTTCCCATACTATGGATGGCTTGAAAATCCTTTCCAAAAATATGTTGGGAGGGACCGCGTCGCGTTTTGCGCCGATGTGGGCGAGGATATCCGCCGCCTGATTGTTTTCCCGAGCCACATGGTGAAATTCGAGTCCCTCGAACCGAGCTGACATTTTTAGGACGGCGTTTCAATAGGCCACCATTTTCGGATCCTTGGCGTCAAAATCTCCGTTTATTTGGGATATTGCGAGGTTTGAATCCCCACGCACCTCCAGGCGTTGAATGCCCATGGAGACTGCCATCCGAAGACCATGCAATAGAGCTTCGTATTCGGCTGCATTGTTAGAGTCTGTATACAATATTTGCAGTATGTACCGAACGGTATCTCCGGTTGGGGACGTCAGAACGACGCCAGCCCCTAGACCGGCCAACATTTTAGAACCGTCGAAGTGCAAGATCCCATTGGAGTATGCGCCGTACTCTTTAGGGAGTTTGGCCTCTGTCCATTCGGCGACGAAGTCGGCCAATACTTGCGATTTGATGGCTCGTCGAGGTTTGTATGTTATGTCGAATGGGAGGAGCGCAATGGCCCATTTGGCAATCCGGCCCGTAGCGTCGCGGTTGTTTATAATATCATTAAGTGGCACTTCTGAGGCTACTTTAATCGAATACTCTTGAAAGTAGTGTCGCAGTTTCCATGATGCCATGAATATCGCGTATGCTATCTTTTGGTAATGTGGGTACTGTGATTTGCATGGGGTGAGGACAGTGGATACATAATATACCGGCTTTTGAAGAGGGAATTTGTGTCCGTCCTCTTCCCGTTCCACAACGAGCGCTGCGCTTACGACTTGATGAGTTACCGCAATGTATAACAACATTGGTTCGCCGATGTTTGGTGCGGCCAGGATTGGGTTGGTTGCCAAAATGGCCTTTATTTCTTCCAATCCAGCTGTGGCCGCGTCCGTCCACTCGAAGTGTTCGGTGCACCGAAGGAGGCGATAGAGGGGTAAAGCCTTTTCTCCTAAGCAGGAGATAAAGCGGCTTAGAGCCGCCACGCATCCAGTTAACTTCTGGATTTGTTTGAGGTCTGTTGGGATAGCCAACTGTGACAACACTCGGATTTTGGCCGGATTAGCTTCAATACCTCTACTGGAGACAATGAATCCCAGGAGCTTTCCGGCCGGTACGCCGAAAACGCATTTTTCCGGATTGACCTTGATGTCATATGTTCGGAGGTTGTCGAATGTGAGCCTCAAGTCGTCTATCAAAGAGTCGACGTGTTTGGTTTTGACGACCACATCGTCTACGTATGCCTCTACTGTTTTGCCAATTTGTTTCTCCAGGCATGTTTGAATCATGCGCTGATATGTTGCACCGGCGTTTTTGAGCCCAAAAGGCATTGTGTTGAAACAAAAGGGACCATATGGTGTGATGAATGCCGTTGCGGCTTGGTCGGACTCCGCCATCTTGATTTGGTGGTAACCGGAGTATGCGTAGAGGAAACACAATGACTCGTGTCCTGCGGTAGCATCAATAATTTGATCGATGCGTGGGAGGGGGAAGGGATCCTTTGGGCAAGCGTTATTGAGGTCTTTGAAATCGACACAAAGGTGCCAGGATTTGTCCTTCTTTCGTACCATCACCAGGTTTGCTAGCCAGTCCGGATGTTTTATTTCTCTGATGAATCCGGCCTCCAATAACTTGGCTAGTTCTTCTCCCATGGCCTGTCTCTTAGGTTCGGAGAAACGCCGAAGAGCTTGCTTGACCGGCTTGAATCCCTTTAGGATATTGAGGCTATGCTTGGCCAGCCTGCGTGGGATTCCTGGCATGTCTGAGGGATGCCAGGAGAATATGTCCCAGTTCTCGTGCAGGAACTCTCGTAGTGCGGCGTCAACAACAGGGTTTAACTGTGCCCCGATGGAGGCTGTTTTTGTAGGGTCCGTTGGGTGGACTTGGAATTTGACTATTTCATCCGCTGGTTTAAAAGAGGTGGACTTGGATCTCTTATCGAGTATCACGTCGTCCCTGTCCACTGTTATAACGCCCTCGATGCGACTATAGCTCCCACATGTCGAGGCACGACTTAGAGACATAATCGCATTGAAGGCATATGTCGCAAGTTAGGCAATCTTCACAACATCCCATGTAATATGAATAATAAAGGGGAGAACATAGTTGGCTTACACTCGCCACGTCAATCAAGAACATAAATAACATTACATCATCCAAAACACTCATGGCCCGACTATGGTGCCAACATAGAAGAAAACCCAACATGCGACACGGTCCCAATCACCCCCAACTGGGCACCACTACTGATCATCGGGAAAGGAAACGTAGTAACGCTGAGAGTCCTCGTCGAACTCCCACTTGAGCTCGTACTCGTCACCTGGAGCGGAATCACCTGGACCTGCATCTGGAGTCATAGTAATCTGTGAGCCACAGGGACTCAGCAATCTCGCACCCTCGCGATCAAGACTATTTAAGCTTATAGGAAGGTTAGGCAAATATTTATATGTGGAGCTGCAGCAAGCGACTAGCATATGTGGTGGCTAAGTTATACGTAAAAGAGAGCGAGAAGAGGAGGCAAAGCGCGAGCGAGAATCTAGAAGAACAACCTACGCAAGCATAACTCCAACACCGTGTCCACTTCCCGGACTCCGCCGGAAAGGGTCCATCATGGTAACACACACGGTTGGTACATTTTAATTAATTAAGGTTCAAGTTAACTACAACCGGACATTAACAAATTCCCATCTGCCCATAACCGCGGGCACGGATTTCGAAAGTTCAATCCCTGCAGGGGAGTCCCAACTTAGCGCATGACAAGCTCTCACGGTCAACGAAGGAATAGACCTCCTCCCAAGACGTTCCGATCAGACTCGCTATCTCGATAACTCAAGACACTTCGACAGGTTAAAACAAGACCAGCAACACCGCCCGAATGTGCCGACAAATCCCGATAGGAGCTGCACATATCTCGTTCTCAGGGCACACTCAGATAGGTCAAGCTACGAGTAAAACCAACCCTCAAGTTTCCCCGAGGTGGCCCCGCAGGCTGCCCGGTTCGGACCAACACTCAGAGGGAGCACTGGCCCGGGGGGGTTAAATAAGATGACCCTCGAGTCTGCAGAACCCAAGGGAAGGAAAAAGCTGGGTGGCAAATGGTAAAACCAAGGTTGGGCATTGCTGGACAAGCTTTAATCAAGGCGAAATATCAAGGGGTTCCCATTATAACCCAACCGCGTAAGGAACGCAGAATCCGGGAACATAACACCGATATGACGGAAACTAGGGCGGCAAGAGTGGAACAAAACACTAGGCGAGAGGCCGAGCCTTCCACCCCTTACCAAGTATATAGATGCATTAAGATAACATAGCAATATAATGATATCCCAACAAGTAAATAAATGTTCCAACAAGGAACGGCTCCAATCTTCACCTGCAACTAGCAACGCTATAAGAGGGGCTGAGCAAAGCGGTAACATAGCCAATCAACGGTTTGCTAGGACAATGGTGGGTTAGAGGTTGACATGGCAATTTGGGAGGCTGACAAGCAAAAGGTAGGCATCGTAGCATTGACATAGCAAAAGAGCGAGCAAACTAGCATAGCAAAGATAGTAGTGATTTCGAGGGTATGATCATCTTGCCTGCACAGTTGTCAGAGTTGACTGGATCCTCACAAGCAAACTCAACGGGCTCCTTGTTAGCGAACTCGTCTCCCGGCTCTACCCAACAAGACAAACAAGCAACAGGGATACAATCAACCACGTGCAAGACCAAGAAATATGATGAAATGACGACATGCTATGCGAGATGCGATGCGGGATGCAAAATGCAAGATATGACAGGAAATGCATGAACCTGGCCTCAACTTGGAATTCCAAGGGTTCCACTGGAAAGATGAGATGAAATCGCTTGAAAACGATATAAAGAACGCCGGAATCGGAGTTACGGTTAGGAAATGGCAAGCGTTTTAAGATATGACACTGGTCTGCAATTTACAGCAAGTAGGCAACTAAATGCAATGAAATGAACATGCTACAGCAACCAAATAAGACTACAAAATACATGGCAGGGATGTACACAAGATGCTTAACAAAAGACTAGCACTGAGCCACGGCCAATTCATCCATTAAGAGGTTCAAACAGGCATGGCAAAAACGCAAACACAAAACAGATTCCAGACTTAGTGAAATTAACACTTGTCTGAAATTTCAGAGCACGAAGCCCTCTTCGGAGCAGCAAAACAACATGATACATGACCTGATTATGACAAGTAAGAACATGGCATGGAGCTACTCAACAAGCTTAACAAAAGACCCAAAGTGACCTAGGGCCAAAAGGGTTCACAAAATATACTAACGGGCACACGAACATAGCAAAAACATAATCAGTTTTCAGACTTAGTGAAAACTGAGACATGCTAAAATATAACTCACGAAGGCATGTAAACAAGCTCGATGCACTCACCACGGTGCAAGTCATGGCAAGGAAAGCATACATCCATTAAGAAGGCACAAAATGCTAGCTAGACATGGTAAGAACAAAGACATAGCATGCACGGATCAACTACAATAACATCGGCAAAATTGCAAACGAGTTGACGATCTGCCCAGATTCACAACGAAGCAAAAGTAGAGCTCGATTGACTCAAGCTAAGGTGCTCCATAATTGCAAACAATGACATGGATGGATAGAGCATAACAAGATTAACAAAACTCCTTTACTGATCATCCTCAAAAGAGGCACGGACCACTAGGAAACAAGCTGAACATATGGCATCATGAACTAAATAATCCCAGACTTAGTGAAAACTACTAAGTCTCTGAAAACAGATTTACCGGGTGCCTCAATTTGCAAGCTTGCACAAGTCACCACACACATCCTAAAAATGCATGGGTTGCACCTCTGGAAAGAAGACAAAATCCTTAACAAAACATATGAAGGACTCACAGGCATATCATGCACACAATAAACATGGCAAAAATGACAAAAGTCTAAGATGAACTAGCAGATCTGACAATTAACTCACGAAGCCCTCTTCTAACAGCATTTTGGGCATCAAGATGCACTCAAATGAAAATGATGCAATGGAATGAAATGATGTACTCGTCGAGGCGAACATTTTGATATACTATATGCCTAAATCGGAGCTACGGATGCGGAGATATCACTGGTCAAAGTATGCTCGAAAATTAGGGTTTCGGGAGGAGAAAGTCAACCGGATCTCAGATCTGGATCTCAGAACACTGTAACAGCATTGTTCATGGCGCGGATTCCGAGGTCGCCGGCGAGGTGGTCGTGGTGGCCGGAGTAGGGGGCTTCGCCGGGGAAGGAGAGGAGGGGCCGGGCCCAGACGGCGAGGACGGCGGCGGTGGCTCGTGGAGGCGGGGCGGCGCGGCGCCTGGCTCGGGCGGCTCCCGTGGCGGCGGCGAGGTCCTGTGGCAGCGGGGTCGCGCCGGAATTCTCCGGCGAGAGGCGGGCAGCGGCGCCGGCTGCCGGAGTCGGGGACGAGGGGCGCGGCTTGAGGCAGGCGGCGGCGGCGGAGATGGGCTCGCGGGGGCCCCTCCTGGGCCTCCCGGGCCGGCGGCGGTGGTAGGTGGCGGAGGCCACGTGCGCACCCCGGTTGGTCGAAGGCGGCGGCGGACGTTGTCCGGCCGGGGGCGGACACGTCCGGCGGCGGCGGGATCTTTTTTTTAGACTAGGGTTTCGGAGAGGGGGAAATCCGAAAATGGAGGGGGGCTATTTATAGGCATAAGTGGAGCTAGGAGAGTCCAAATGAGGTGCGGTTTTCGGTCACGCGATCGTGATCGAACGCTCTAGGACATGGAGCAGAGTTTGGTGGGTTTTGGGCCAAATTGGTGGGTTTTGGGCCAACACACACGAGGCCTTTTCGGTCCCTCGGTTAACCGTTGGAGTATCAAACGAAGTCCAAATGATATGAAACTTGACAGGCGGTCTACCGGTAGTAAACCAAGGCCGCTTGGCATGTCTCGGTCCAATCCGGAAATGTTTAATCCCCACACACGAAAGAAAGTTAGAAATGACCACCGGAGGAGAACGAAGCGCCGGAATGCAAAACGGACAACGGGGAAAAAGCTCGAATGCATGAGACGAACACATATGCAAATGCAATGCACATGATGACATGATATGAGATGCATGACAACGACAACAACACACGGAGACAAAAACCCGAACCCGAGAAAATAAAATAACTTAACGCCGGAAACGGCAAGAGTTGGAGTACAAATTGGGAAAGTTATATCTGGGGCGTTACAACTGTGGAGCATAGCATGGTTAATTCCTCGGCCGAGAGGGCTTCGGATAATGCCTCGAGGGCCAAAGCGACTGTTTTGTTTTCGGCGCGGAGTGCTGTGTCCGGATCACTTGCGAGAGTGATGATTCTGTTGGGCCCGGGCATTTTAAGCTTCATGTACCCGTAATGGGGTATGGCTTGGAAGATCGTAAACGCCTCCCGTCCTAAAAGAGCGTGATAGCCACTACTGAATGGGGCCACTTGGAATGTAATTTCTTCGGACCTGTAATTGTCCAGCATGCCGAATACCACATCTAGTGTGATTTTCCCAGCACAACGTGCTTCCCGGCTAGGGATAATTCCTCTAAAGGTTGTACTACTTTGCTCGATGCGGTTCCAGTCTATTTCCATCTTTTGAAGAGTTTTCCTCATAGATGAGGTTTAGTCCGCTGCTGCCGTCCATGAGTACTTTAGTGAGTCGAAAGCCGTCCATGATTGGACTGAGGACCAGTGCGGCTGGTGCTCGGGCTGTTCGGATTTTAGGTTCATCACTCGCACTGAAGGTAATAGCCGTGTCACTCCATGGATTTATTGCTGCTACATGGCAGATCTCGGCCATGCTGCGGAGTGTTCGCTTGCGTCTATTATTTGACGTGAAGGTCTCGAACACTGTTAACACCGTATTGCTATCCAAGGGATGGTGCTCTGTGGTATTTGGGATAAGAAGATCCTCACCACTTTTGGCCACCTGTGGGAGTATCCAACATGCTCTAAGGCTGTGCGTTGGTATTGTATCCGCTGTGCTATGAATTTTGCAGGGTCCATTGAGCCATCCCTCCAGTACGGTTCCATGCCCTGTAGAGGGTTTTTTCTTTTTGTTAGTTGACCCGGGTGTATTGTGATAATACACCCTTTTATTTCGGACTGGGTTTGTATCCAGGGCCGGATTATCCCAGAAATTAGTTTCGATTTTCCAGGCACTTTCCATCGCACAGTACTTTCATACTATGGATGCCAAATCAGCGAAGCGTGTTATCTCACGGCAATTTATGGCGTTAAGGATTCCCTTGTCCGTGCAATTACTGCAGAAAAATGAGATTGTGTCTTCCTCGCGCCAGTCCTTAACCTTGTTCATTGCAAGGAGGAATATGGCCCAATAGTGATGTATTGTTTCCTGGGGCTCTTGCCTGATGTGGGAAAGATCGCTTATGTTTGGGTGGGTGGGTGGAATTGAATCCGAACCCACTCCCGGTTTGGGATCCAGGGGCCGAGGAGTTTCCAATTTTGGAAGTTCTGGTTCCGGGGTGTTACCCGATAATCCTGGTCCGCTACCTGACTCAAGGTTCAGGGATTGGATGTTGTCCTCCCGCGAACGGGCGTCCGGCTCGGAGAGCTCGGGAATCCGGACATAATTGGTCCTCAAGATATAGGAAAGGTCGCCGCGTTGTTCCTCCACCACTGCAATATGATGGGTGATCAGTGGAGAGTTAATCTCCCTTCGGTCGGGTTTAAGCCCAATCCGATCATAGTCCATAGCGACTCCCAGGGCGGCGATGCGATCCAAGAGCTCGTTTAAGGAGGCGAGCTCCATTGGATCCATCTGTTCGGCAAGTGCCAATTTGACGTGGAGGCTGTTTTCGATGACCCGAGAAGTCATCTCGGCGCGGCGGCCGAACATGCGGTCATGATGAACCCGCCTAGCCGGAGAGTTTGGCCGACAGCCAAGGCTCCCTCGACAGAAGTACCGTCTTTAAAGACAAGATGAGACATCCTTCCTTCTGGCGACGGCACAGAGGAACTCTCAATGAAAGCACCAATGTCGGTGTCAAAACCGACGGATCTCAGGTAGGGGGTCCCGAACTGTGTGTCTGAGGCGGATGGTAACAGGAGGCAGGGGACACGATGTTTTACCTAGATTCAGGCCCTCTTGATGGAGGTAAAACCCTACATCTTGCTTGATTAATATTGATGATATGGGTAGTACAAGAGTAGATCTACCACGAGATCAGAGAGGCTAAACCCTGGAAGCTAGCCTATGGTATGATTGTATGTTGTCCTACGGACTAAACCCTCCGGTTTATATAGACACCGGAGGAGGCTAGGGTTACACAAGGTCGGTTACAAAGGAGGAGATATACATATCTGTACTGCCTAGCTTGCCTTCCACGCCAAGTAGAGTCCCATCCGGACACGAGACGAAGTCTTCAATCTTTTATCTTCATAGTCCATCAGTCCGGCCAAAGGATAGAGTCCGGCTATCCGGAGACCCCCTAATCTAGGCCTCCCTCAGGGGGTCCATCACCGGTGGCCATCTTCTTCATCCCGGCACTCTCCATGACAAGGAGGGAGTAGTTCACCCTCGGGGCTGAGGGTATGTACCAGTAGCTATGTGTTTGATCTCTCTCTCGTGTTCTTGATTCGGCACGATCTTGATGTATCGCGAGCTTTGCTATTATAGTTGGATCTTATGATGTTTCTCCCCCTCTACTCTGTTGTAATGAATTGAGTTTTCCCTTTGAAGTTATCTTATCAGATTGAGTCTTTAAGGATTTGAGAACACTTTGTGTATGCCTTGCATATGCTTATATGTGGTGACAATGGGATATTCACGTGATCCACTTGATGTATGTTTTGGTGATCAACTTGCGAGTTATGTGACCATGTGAACTTATGCATAGGGGTTGGCACACATTTTCGTCTTGACTCTCCGATAGAAACTTTGGGGCACTCTTTGAAGTTCTTTGTGTTGGTTGAATAGATGAATCTGAGATTGTGTGATGCATATCGTATAATCATACCCGCGGATACTTGAGGTGACATTAGGGTTTTGGTTGATTTGTGTCTTAAGGTGTTATTCTAGTACGAACTCTAGGATAGATTGAACGGAAAGAATAGCTTCATGTTATTTTACTACGGACTCTTGAATAGATCGATCAGAATGAAGGAAATATGCCCTAGAGGCAATAATAAAGTTATTATTTATTTCCTTATAATCATGATAAATGTTTATTATTCATGCTAGAATTGTATTAACCGGAAACATAATACATGTGTGAATAAATAGACAAACAAAGTGTCACTAGTATGCCTCTACTTGACTAGCTCGTTAATCAAAGATGGTTATGTTTCCTAACCATGAACAATGAGTTGTTATTTGATTAATGAGGTCACATCATTAGTTGAATGATCTGATTGACATGACCCATTCCATTAGCTTAGCACCCGATCGTTTAGTATGTTGCTATTTCTTTCTTCATGACTTATACATGTTCCTATAACTATGAGATTATGCAACTCCCGTTTACCGGAGGAACACTTTGGGTACTACCAAACGTCACAACGTAACTGGGTGATTATAAAGGAGTACTACAGGTGTCTCCAATGGTACATGTTGGGTTGGCGTATTTCGAGATTAGGTTTTGTCACTCCGATTGTAGGAGAGGTATCTCTGGGCCCTCTCGGTAATGCACATCACATAAGCCTTGCAGGCATTACAACTAATATGGTAGTTGTGATATGATGTATTACGGAACGAGTAAAGAGACTTGCCGGTAGCGAGATTGAACTAGGTATTGGATACCGACGATCGAATCTCGGGCAAGTAACATACCGATGACAAAGGGAACAACGTATGTTGTTATGCGGTCTGACCGATAAAGATCTTCGTAGAATATGTAGGAGCCAATATGGGCATCCAGGTCCCGCTATTGGTTATTGACCGGAGACGTGTCTCGGTCATGTCTACATTGTTCACGAACCGTAGTGTCCGCACGCTTAACGTTACGATGACAGTTATTATGAGTTTATGCATTTTTGATGTACCGAAGGTTGTTCGGAGTCCCGGATGTGATCACGGACATGACGAGGAGTCTCTAAATGGTCGAGACATAAAGATTGATACATTGGAAGCCTATGTTTGGACATCGGAAATGTTCCGGGTGAAATCAGGATTTTACCGGATTATCGGGAGGTTACCGGAACCCCCCGGGAGTCATATGGGCCTTATTGGGCCTTAGTGGAAAGGTGAAAGGGCTGCCCATAAGGGCTGCGCGCCTCCCCCCTCCCCTAGTCCTATTAGGACTAGGAGAGGTGGCCGGCCACCCCTCTCCCTCTTTCCCCCTTGGGAATCCTAGTTGGAATAGGATTGGGGGGGGGGAGTCCTACTCCCGGTTGGAGTAGGACTCCTCCTACGCCTCCATAGAGCTGGCCGCACCCCTCCCCCTTGGCTCCTTTATATACAGAGGCAGGGGGCACCTCTAGACACAAGTTGATCATTGAGATCGTTCCTTAGCCGTGTGCGGTGCCCCCTGCCACCATATTCCACCTCGATCATATCGTTGTAGTGCTTAGGCGAAGCCCTGCGTCGGTAATACATCAAGATCGTCACCACGCCGTCGTGCTGACAGAACTCCTCCCCGAAGCTTTGCTGGATCGGAGCCCGGGGATCGTCATCGAGCTGTACGTGTGCTAAGAACTCGGAGGTGCCGGAGTAACGGTGCTTGGATCGGTCGGATCGGGAAGAAGACGTACGACTACTTCCTCTATGTTGTGTCAACGCTTCCGTTGTGATCTACAAGGGTACGTAGATCATACTCTCCCCTCGTTGCTATGCATCACCATGATCTTGCGTGTGCGTAGGAAATTTTTTGAAATTACTACGTTCCCCAATAGTGGCATCCGAGCCTAGGTTTTATGGTTTGATGTTATTTGCACGAGTAGAACACAAGTGAGTTGTGGACGATACAAGTCATACTGCCTACCAGCATGTCATACTTTGGTTCGGCGGTATTGTTGGACGAGACGACCCGGACCAACCTTACGCGTACGCTTACGCGAGACCGGTTCCCTCGACGTGCTTTGCACATAGATGGCTTGCGGGCGACTGTCTCTCCAACTTTAGTTGAACCGAGTGTGGCTACGCCCGGTCCTTGCGAAGGTTAAAACGGAGTCTATTTGACAAACTATCATTGTGGTTTTGATGCATAGGTGAGATTGGTTCTTGCTTAAAGCCCGTAGCAGCCACGTAAAACTTGCAACAACAAAGTAGAGGACGTCTAACTTGTTTTTGCAGGGCATGTTGTGATGTGATATGGTCAAGGCATGATGCTAAATTTTATTGTATGAGATGATCATGTTTTGTAACCGAGTTATCGGCAACTGGCAGGAGCCATATGGTTGTCGCTTTATTGTATGCAATGCAATCGCGATGTAATGCTTTACTTTATCACTAAACGGTAGCGATAGTCGTGGAAGCATAAGATTGGCGAGACAACAACGATGCTACGATGGAGATCAAGGTGTCGCGCCGGTGACGATGGTGATCATGACGGTGCTTCGGAGATGGAGATCACAGGCACAAGATGATGATGGCCATATCATATCACTTATATTGATTGCATGTGATGTTTATCTTTATATGCATCTTATCTTGCTTTGATTGACGGTAGCATTATAAGATGATCTCTCACTAAATTATCAAGAAGTGTTCTCCCTGAGTATGCACCGTTGCGAAAGTTCTTCGTGCTGAGACACCACATGATGATCGGGTGTGATAGGCTCTACGTTCAAATACAACGGGTGCAAAACAGTTGCACACGCGGAATACTCAGGTTATACTTGACGAGCCAAGCATATACAGATATGGCCTCGGAACACGGAGACCGAAAGGTCGAGCGTGAATCATATAGTAGATATGATCAACATAATGATGTTCACCGATGAAACTACTCCATCTTACGTGATGATCGGACATGGTTTAGTTGATTTGGATCACGTGATCACTTAGAGGATTAGAGGGATGTCTATCTAAGTGGGAGTTCTTAAGTAATATGATTAATTGAACTAAATTTATCATGAACTTAGTACCTGATAGTATCTTGCTTGTTTATGTTGATTGTAGATAGATGGCTCGTGCTGTTGTTCCGTTGAATTTTAATGCGTTCCTTGAGAAAGCAAAGTTGAAAGATGATGGTAGCAATTACACGGACTGGGTCTGTAACTTGAGGATTATCCTCATTTCTGCACAGAAGAATTACGTCCTGGAAGCACCGCTGGGTGCCAGGCCTGCTGCTGGAGCAACACCAGATGTTATGAACGTCTCGCAGAGCAAAGCTGATGACTACTCGATAGTTCAGTGTGCCATGCTTTACGGCTTCGAATCGGGACATCAACGACGTTTTGAACGTCATGGAGCATATGAGATGTTTCAGGAGTTGAAGTTAATATTTCAAGCAAATGCCCGGATTGAGAGATATGAAGTCTCCAATAAGTTCTATAGCTGCAAGATGGAAGAGAACAGTTCTGTCAGTGAGCATATACTCAAAATGTCTGGGTATAATAATCACTTGATTCAATTGGGAGTTAATCTTCCAGATGATTGCGTCATTGATAGAATTCTCCATTCACTGCCACCAAGCTACAAGAGCTTCGTGATGAACTATAATATGCAAGGGATGAACAAGACTATTCCCGAGCTCTTCGCAATGCTGAAAGCTGCGGAGGTAGAAATCAAAAAGGAGCATCAAGTGTTGATGGTTAACAAAACCACTAGTTTCAAGAAAAAGGGCAAAGGGAAGAAGAAGGGGAACTTCAAGAAGAACGGCAAGCAAGTTGCTGCTCAAGAGAAGAAACCCAAGTCTGGACCTAAGCCTGAAACTGAGTGCTTCTACTGCAAGCAGACTGGTCACTGGAAGCGGAACTGCCCAAAGTATTTGGCGGATAAGAAGGATGGCAAGGTGAACAAAGGTATATATGATATACATGTTATTGATGTGTACCTTACTAATGCTCGCAGTAGCACCTGGGTATTTGATACTGGTTCTGTTGCTAATATTTGCAACTCAAAATAGGGGCTACGGATTAAGCGAAGATTGGCTAAGGACGAGGTGACGATGCGCGTGGGAAACGGTTCCAAAGTCGATGTGATCGCGGTCGGCACGCTACCTCTACATCTACCTTCGGGATTAGTATTAGACCTAAATAATTGTTATTTGGTGCCAGCGTTAAGCATGAACATTATATCTGGATCTTGTTTGATGCGAGACGGTTATTCATTTAAATCAGAGAATAATGGTTGTTCTATTTATATGAGTAATATCTTTTATGGTCACGCACCCTTGAAGAGTGGTCTATTCTTATTGAATCTCGAGAGTAGTGATACACATATTCATAATGTTGAAGCCAAAAGATGCAGAGTTGATAATGATGGTGCAACTTATTTGTGGCATTGCCGTTTAGGTCATATCGGTGTAAAGCGCATGAAGAAACTCCATACTGATGGACTTTTGGAACCACTTGATTATGAATCGCTTGGTACTTGTGAACCGTGCCTCATGGGCAAGATGACTAAAACACCGTTCTCCGGTACTATGGAGAGAGCAACAAATTTGTTGGAAATCATACATACGGATGTATGTGGTCCGATGAATACTGAGGCTCGTGGCGGATATCGTTATTTTCTCACCTTCACAGATGATTTAAGCAGATATGGTTATATCTACTTAATGAAACATAAGTCTGAAACATTTGAAAAGTTCAAAGAATTTCAGAGTGAAATGGAAAATCATCGTAACAAGAAAATAAAGTTTCTACGATCTGATCGTGGAGGAGAATATTTGAGTTACGAGTTTGGTGTACATTTGAAAAATTGTGGAATAGTTTCGCAACTCACGCCACCCGGAACACCACAGCGTAATGGTGTGTCCGAACGTCGTAATCGTACTTTACTAGATATGGTGCGATCTATGATGTCTCTTACTGATTTACCGCTATCATTTTGGGGATACGCTCTAGAGACGGCCGCATTCACGTTAAACAGGGCACCATCAAAATCCGTTGAGACGACGCCTTATGAACTATGGTTTGGCAAGAAACCAAAGTTGTCGTTTCTGAAAGTTTGGGGCTGCGATGCTTATGTGAAAAAGCTTCAACCTGATAAGCTCGAACCCAAATCGGAGAAATGTGTCTTCATAGGATATCCAAAGGAAACTATTGGATACACCTTCTATCACAGATCCGAAGGCAAGACTTTTGTTGCTAAATTCGGAAACTTTCTTGAGAAGGAGTTTCTCTCGAAAGAAGTGAGTGGGAGGAAAGTAGAACTTGACGAGGTAACTGTACCTGCTCCCTTGTTGGAAAATAGTACATCACAGAAAATTGTTTCTGCGACACCTACACCAATAAGTGAGGAAGTTAATGATAATGATCATGAAACTTCAGAACAAGATACTACTGAACCTCGTAGATCAACCAGAGTAAGATCCGCACCAGAGTGGTACGGTAATCCAGTTCTGGAAGTCATGCTACTAGATCATGATGAACCTACGAACTATGAAGAAGCGATGGTGAGCCCAGATTCCACAAAGTGGCTTGAAGCCATGAAATCTAAGATGGGATCCATGTATGAGAACAAAGTATGGACTTTGGTTGACTTGCCCGATGATCGGCAAGCAATTGAGAATAAATGGATCTTCAAGAAAAAGACTGACGCTGATGGTAATGTTACTGTCTATAAAGCTCGACTTGTCGCAAAAGGTTTTCGACAAGTTCAAGGGGTTGACTACGATGAGACCTTCTCACCCGTAGCGATGCTTAAGTCTGTCCGAATCATGTTAGCAATTGCTGCATTTTATAATTATGAAATTTGGCAGATGGATGTCAAAACTGCATTCCTGAATGGATTTCTGGAAGAAGAGTTGTATATGATGCAACCAGAAGGTTTTGTTGATCCAAAGGGAGCTAACAAAGTGTGCAAGCTCCTGCGATCCATTTATGGACTGGTGCAAGCCTCTCGGAGTTGGAATAAACGCTTTGATAGTGTGATTAAAGCATTTGGGTTTATACAGACTTTCGGAGAAGCCTCTATTTACAAGAAAGTGAGTGGGAGCTCTGTAGCATTTCTGATATTATATGTGGATGACATATTATTGATTGGAAATGATATAGAATTTCTGGATAGCATAAAGGGATAGTTGAATAAGAGTTTTTCAATGAAAGACCTCGGTGAAGCTGCTTACATATTAGGCATAAAGATCTATAGAGATAGATCAAGACGCTTAATTGGACTTTCACAAAGCACATACCTTGACAAGATTTTGAAGAAGTTCAAAATGGATCAAGCAAAGAAAGGGTTCTTGCCTGTGTTACAAGGTGTGAAGTTGAGTCAGACTCAATGCCCGACCACTGCAGAAGATAGAGAGAAAATGAAAGATGTTCCCTATGCTTCAGCCATAGGCTCTATCATGTATGCAATGTTGTGTACCAGACCTGATGTGTGCCTTGCTATAAGTTTAGCAGGGAGGTACCAAAGTAATCCAGGAGTGGATCACTGGACAGCGGTCAAGAACATCCTGAAATACCTGAAAAGGACTAAGGATATGTTTCTCGTATATGGAGGTGACAAAGAGCTCACCGTAAAAGGTTACGTTGATGCAAGCTTTGACACTGATTCGGACGATTCTAAATCGCAAACCGGATACGTGTTTACATTGAACGGTGGAGCTGTCAGTTGGTGCAGTTCTAAACAAAAGCGTCATAGCGGGATCTACATGTGAAGCGGAGTACATAGCTGCTTCGGAAGCAGCAAACGAAGGAGTCTGGATGAAGGAGTTCATATCCGATCTAGGTGTCATACCTAGTGCATCAGGTCCAATGAAAATCTTTTGGGACAATACTGGTGCAATTGCCTTGGCAAAGGAATCCAGATTTCACAAAAGGACCAAGCACATCAAGAGACGCTTCAACTCCATCCGGGATCTAGTCCAGGTGGGAGACATAGAGATTTGCAAGATACATATGGATCTGAACGTTGCAGACCCGTTGACTAAGCCTCTTCCACGAGCAAAACATGATCAGCACCAAGGCTCCATGGGTGTTAGAATCATTACAGTGTAATCTAGATTATTGACTCTAGTGCAAGTGGGAGACTAAAGGAAATATGCCCTAGAGGCAATAATAAAGTTATTATTTATTTCCTTATAATCATGATAAATGTTTATTATTCATGCTAGAATTGTATTAACCGGAAACATAATACATGTGTGAATAAATAGACAAACAAAGTGTCACTAGTATGCCTCTACTTGACTAGCTCGTTAATCAAAGATGGTTATGTTTCCTAACCATGAACAATGAGTTGTTATTTGATTAACGAGGTCACATCATTAGTTGAATGATCTGATTGACATGACCCATTCCATTAGCTTAGCACCCGATCGTTTAGTATGTTGCTATTGCTTTCTTCATGACTTATACATGTTCCTATAACTATGAGATTATGCAACTCCCGTTTACCGGAGGAACACTTTGGGTACTACCAAACGTCACAACGTAACTGGGTGATTATAAAGGAGTACTACAGGTGTCTCCAATGGTACATGTTGGGTTGGCGTATTTCGAGATTAGGTTTTGTCACTCCGATTGTAGGAGAGGTATCTCTGGGCCCTCTCGGTAATGCACATCACATAAGCCTTGCAAGCATTACAACTAATATGGTAGTTGTGAGATGATGTATTACGGAACGAGTAAAGAGACTTGCCGGTAACGAGATTGAACTAGGTATTGGATACCGACGATCGAATCTCGGGCAAGTAACATACCGATGACAAAGGGAACAACGTATGTTGTTATGCGGTCTGACCGATAAAGATCTTCGTAGAATATGTAGGAGCCAATATGGGCATCCAGGTCCCGCTATTGGTTATTGACCGGAGACGTGTCTCGCTCATGTCTACATTGTTCACGAACCGTAGGGTCCGCACGCTTAACGTTACGATGACAGTTATTATGAGTTTATGCATTTTTGATGTATCGAAGGTTGTTCGGAGTCCCGGATGTGATCACGTACATGACGAGGAGTCTCGAAATGGTCGAGACATAAAGATTGATATATTGGAAGCCTATGTTTGGACATCGGAAGTGTTCCGGGTGAAATCAGGATTTTATCGGATTACCTGGAGGTTACCGGAACCCCCCGGGAGTCATATGGGCCTTATTGGGCCTTAGTGGAAAGGTGAAAGGGCTGCCCATAAGGGCTGCGCACCTCCCCCCTCCCCTAGTCCTATTAGGACTAGGAGAGGTGGCCGGCCACCCCTCTCCCTCTTTCCCCCTTGGGAATCCTAGTTGGAATAGGATTGGGGGGGGGAGTCCTACTCCCGGTAGGAGTAGGACTCCTCCTACGCCTCCATAGAGTTGGCCGCACCCCTCCCCCTTGGCTCCTTTATATACGGAGGCAGGGGGCACCTCTAGACACAAGTTGATCATTGAGATCGTTCCTTAGCCGTGTGCGGTGCCCCTTACCATCATATTCCACCTCGATCATATCGTTGTAGTGCTTAGGCGAAGCCCTGCATCGGTAATACATCAAGATCGTCACCACGCCGTCGTGCTGACAGAACTCCTCCCCGAAGCTTTGCTGGATTGGAGCCCGGGGATCGTCATCGAGCTGTACGTGTGCTAAGAACTCGGAGGTGCCGGAGTGACGGTGCTTGGATCGGTCGGATCGGGAAGAAGACGTACGACTACTTCCTCTACGTTGTGTCAACGCTTCCGTTGCGATCTACAAGGGTACGTAGATCATACTCTCCCCTCGTTTCTATGCATCACCATGATCTTGCGTGTGCGTAGGAATTTTTTTTAAATTACTACGTTCCCCAACACAGAAATGATAACTTTGAGGTCGTTTCGTACTCTATAATAATCTCTTCGTTTGATCTCCGCTATTAGTGACTTTGGAGTGACTCTTTGTTGCATGAATAATCTCTTCGTTTGTTCTCCGCTATTAGTGACTTTGGAGTGACTCTTTTTTGCATGTTGAGGGATTGTTATATGATCCAATTATGTTATTATTGTTGAGAGAACTTGCACTAGTGGAAGTATGAGCCCTAGGCCTTATTTCGAAGCATTGCAATACCGTTTTCGCTCACTTTTATCATTAGTTACCTTGATGTTTTTATAATTTCAGATTACAAAAACCTATATCTACCATCCATATTGCACTTTTATCATCATCTCTTCGCCAAACTAGTGCACCTATACAATTTACCATTGTATTGGGTATGTTGGGGACACAAGAAACTCTTTGTTATTTGGTTGCAGGGTTGTTTGAGAGAGACCATCTTCATCCTATGCCTCCCACGGATTGATAAACCTTAGGTCATCCACTTGAGAGAAATTTGCTACTGTCCTACAAACCTCTGCACTTGGAGGTCCAACAACGTCTACAAGAAGAAGGTTGTGTAGTAGACATCAATCGTCGGGCGGCGAAATCCTCCAGCTCCTTCTTCAATTCCTCACGACTTTGCTTGAAAGCAGCCACAGATTCCTCCACCTCCTACTCGCGCTCGATCCGGAGCTTCCTCAAGCCACCCATCAGTTCCTCAATGACCGCTTTCAGCATCATCTCCGAGGCACTGCTCTGCTCATGCAGCATCTTCCAGCCGGTGGCCTCCTCCTCCTTCTCGGTGACCAAATTGAGGAGCTTCGCATTGTCATTCATGAGTTGCTCGACGAGGTCGATTTCCTTGTCAACCGAGGCATCGCTGATCTTGAACAGCTTCATCAAGCCGTCGACCAGCTCCTGCTGCGTAGTGACGCCAGTGAGAATGTCGTCGTCACCAGCGAAGGACTTCAGGAATGCTAGCTCGTCATGATGGCCGACGCTGTGAATGCGCTTGTGAGAGCCCTCGCGTGCCCGTGAGAGCTCGTTCGAGGGCTCCGCGATGCGCCCGGACATCTCTACTGTGGCTGCGGCTTCGCGGCGGGACATCTCTAGTGCTTCCGTGACCTTGGTCTTTGCTGCCTGGTTATATGTCCACCCTAAACTCCTCCTACCGGTCATGGCAGAACGACCTAATAGAGAAAACCAGTTTTATGGGTGATGAGGAGAGGAACCGTGAAGTAATTTTTGAGTGGGTAGTTTATATAGCCCGGTGCTAAGTGTGAACACATATTAGTTTGATAGGTGTGAACAGATTTGCAATTACTTATTGCGTTGTAATCAGCAATGTGATGAGAAACAAGGTCAAAATTTATTGATGGCAGAAGGTTGACCACGTGGTTGCTCGCCGTTGAGGCGGCCGCGGCGCGCTCCGCTCTAGCGTCCCTGCGCGCGCTCTGCTCGCCGTTGAGGCAAAGTTATAATGACAACTGTTAATAATTCTTAATAATTGTCTTACGTATTTAGAATAATTTAAAATGCCAAATGCGGCAAGGCCCAGAACACTCACGACCTACATATGCATACAATTATAATAAAATATAAGCTAAAAGGCTGAGTTGGCGGCCTTCCGACGATGGTCTTCTCGGACTCCATGATCAGCATAGCACCCTTGCGACCGTTCACTCTGAGTGTCCCGACCCGCCTCCGCCTATGGAGCTGCTGGCGCTGGGAGGCTCTTGGGGCTGCTGGGCCTCTTCCAGAAGAGCTTGACAGCGTGCAATCGCGCGCATGACAACTCCGTGGAACCGCTCCATTTCCATGTCTCTGGCCTGGTAGCAAATTCCGTCGATCAACTGCATCCTCAATATATCACATTGGCGATGTTCTACTTCGTTAGGGACGTCAACTCCGCCAAGGATGCGCTCAAGCCTGGCCACCACATCATCGGGATCAAGGTTGACACGGCCGCCGCGGGCAATGATGAAGCCGTAGGTTGCCTTTATCTTGACTGAATCACCGAGGTCCTCTACCCATTCCTTATGGGGCATCAGGCTCTCGATGAGCACTGGTGACGGCGGCTCTTCGGGTGGGTCGTCGATCATGCCGCCGAGAAGCTCTGGATCTTTTGCACGGTGGATGGCAGACTTCTCATCACACCTCCTCTGCAATATGTCGATTGTGCTCCCAAGGACTGTGACGCCGATATCGCTGCCGATGGGCCATGGTGCCTGTACCGGTCGATGAAGCTCTTGCTCCCCGACCTGCTCCGGCTCATTCTCCTCGCCAAAGATATAAAGCAGGTAGGCGTCGACGTCGAAGCTTTGGTCATTGCCTGACATGCTTGGAATACCTAATGGTAGATGGGTGAGGACTAGATCTTCACAGAGTGTCACGGCGGTGCATTGCCGCCTAGGTTATATGCAGCAAGCCGTTAGCTGGTGGCGGGAAACCGGTGAGGGAATAGGCGTGGATTTTACAATTCATCCATGTGGAGCGCGGGAAGCATTCACTGGAGCACGGGAAGACTAAGTGGAGCACACACACAACCCGAATACCGTATCCGATGCCACGTGTTATTTATCACACAAGTGTTAACATAAGGAAACATATGTGTAACTTACTAATCATCGCACACGAGTACTCGCAGACGCATTGTGTGCGGTACTCCTAGTCACCGCAAGAAACTAGTTTGCATTTTTCAAAGTTTTTTGTACACATAGAATCGCACATGAACTAACTGTATTAACCGTCTGTGTTGTAATTTCTCATCTCAAACAGTTCATCCGAGTCGGCTGTTTGCCATGTATCACACACATCTTGTTAAGTTGAACCATTTCTATTGCGTTCGCTAATCGAAGACAGTTCGTCCGAGTGAACCGTATGCCCTATATCACACACACCTTGATCTGACTAACCGTTTATGTTGCACTCCCTAATAGCAAACGGTTCATCGGAGAGAACTGTATGCCATATATCGCACACACATTGATATGGCTGCCCGTTTTTGTTGTTCCGCCTCATCGCAAACAGTTCGAATGGGTTAACCGTGTGGCCTGAATCGCACACGCAACTAAAATCTGAACCGTGTTTGATGCATCCTCCATCGCAAACGTTTTGCACCTTTTTTGACGGTTTTCATACACCACTGTTTGCGATTATTGCATCGCACACAGTTTTTCGAAGGGTCTCTGATCGTAGTGTCGCGTTAGCAGCATCCTGCAGTAGTGTTGGGGAAGGCTAGAGATCAAGATTCTTGTGGTTGGATTGGAATGTCTTGGTCTCAACACATGAGTAGGTGGTTCTCTCTCAGAAAATGAGTAGTGGAAGTGTAGGCACGTTCTGATGGCTCTCTCCATAAATGGAGGAAGGGTGGAGGGGTATATATAGCCTCCACACAAAATCTAACCGTTATACACAATTTACCAAACTCGGTGGGACCGAATAGTGAAATTCGGTCAGACCGATTTAGTTCAAAATGTGAATGTTAGGCATTTCGGTGGGACGGACATGATCAACTCGATGGAACCGATTTTTTAGGGTTAGGGCATAACTTGGTCTCGGTGAGACCGATTTCGGTAATAGGCAAAACAGAGAGTTGGTCAGGCAAACTCGGTGGGACCAATCGCTCATTTCGGTGAGACCGAAGTGTTACGAAAAGGAAACAGAGAGTTTGCATTGAGAACTCGGTGGGACCGATCGCTCATCTTGGTTAGATCGAAATGTTACGAAGGGAAATAGAGAGTTTCCAATCCCATCTCGGTGAGACCGAGATCCCTATCGGTGAGACCAAACTGGTTAGGATTTCTGGCTATGGCTATGTCAAGTGAACTCGGTGGCGCCGGATAGATCAAATTGATGGGGGCGAGTTTGACTTTTGGTTTGGGACAAATGTGGGAATGAGAAAGTGGTTGAGGGCTTTTGGAGCATATCACTGAGCATTTTGAGCAAGCAAGCCATTTAGCAACACCTCATCCCCTTTTAATAGTATTGGCTTTTCCTATGGACTCAATGTGATCTTGGATCACTAAAATGAAAATGTAGAGTCTTGAGCTTGTGCCAATATGTGTCCTTGGCATTTTGAGGAGTCCACATCTCTAGTCCATGACATGCCAATCATTGAACTTTCTGAAAAGATTATCTTGAATGGATATTAGTTCAATGAGCTATATGTTGTTAAGAATTACCAAAACCACCCAGGGATTAGTTGCACTTTCACCATCTCTTATGACACCCATCGTGTTACCAAAGCCACCTCCCATCATGTTTATGAAGCCGCCAAATTCTCCTCCCATGCCACCTTTCCTCCTATCATGCCGCTACCCATGCCACTCATTCCTCCTCCCATGCCGCTATCCATGACACTCATTCCTCCTACCATGCTACCCATCAAGTTCCTCATGGTCTTCTTTGCTAGCATTTCGTCGCGACAGAGCTCAACATATGCTTTTTGGCTTCGCTCGAGACCACTTGTGTTCATGAAAATAAATTTTCCCTCTTTCTCCTCCACCACCTTTTATTTCTTCGGCCGCCACCTTCCTCTCCTCTAGCTCCACCTTATGATCCTCGGTCGCTGTCCTCTTCTCCTCAGTTGTTGCTTTCTGCTGCTCGCCCTCTCCTCCATTTCTTTCAATTTCAAGAGTATTTTTTCTTCGCATGCTCTTTTCTCGCAATGACAATGTCTTCAAATTCTTCTTTAAGATCATTGTCTCTAGCCTTTGATCCATTTTGTTTCCTTCCATTGGGCATGTGTGTTTTGGCAACTGAGTGAGGAGGGGAGGAGGAACCGAGTGAGGAGTGGGGCTCCTCCCCTCCTCACCACCATCATCGTCATCATCGTCGTCATCACAATCAACAACCAGGCTCTTCCTCCTAGGTACTTCAAAAGCTTCCCGATTCCTCCAGTTCTCCCCATCCTCGAGCTCTTTGTAAGAAAGTTGGAAAGTAAACGGTTTTCTTTATTCTTATTCTTATCCTCGTTCTTCGCTCTTTCTTGGAAGAAACCTTGAGCAAGCATGAGCTACATAAACAATAAGAAACTCAGTTAATTAGGAACATATGCATACTTAGAGAAAGCATTCAAATGTAGCAAGCAATTACCATGTCCGTTCAATGCAACCACTTGGATTCATACGATCAACATTGGCCAAGCAACCCGCACATTTTTTACATTGACGCTTATAGTGGACCACCGGTGACGAATAGAATCCAGCGACCGATAATGACTGCTTGTGTTCTTAATCAAAAAAATTCTTTGATGCACTTTCAATATGTGCTAGCCGATTGGTCGCTTCCGATGGAGGCATCGATAGAGACTCGCTTCTAAGCCATACATTTCAACATATCTTTGGTGTTCAAATAGTTTGTGATTATTCCTTTCAAAATCCCAACAAAACCCTCGTCTTCCATGTCAAGATTATCATCACCGTATGACATATCATATTCGTGGGATGGAAAATCTTGAGAAACAAAATCTTTATTCACAACATTTGTCAAGTGCATAAATGTATCATTATCAACACTATAAATGCACACACACAATCTCACATTCTATTGATACCAACATGACAAAAGAACAGTAAAAAAGAAGAAGAATTCGTTATACCTTTGTGACATTTCATCGAAAAAGTTGAAGACGGTGGCGGCAGGCGTCGACGGCTCCTTCTCCACGGTCGGGACGTGAGGTGGTGCAGGAGGAGGCGCGTCAACTGTACCAGCAACAACAACTCCAGGCGACGACAGCAACGAAGCACCAGCACCAGCCGCGGCCGCCTTTATCTTCTTCGCCTGGGACGAAACCACGACAGGGTCGCGCGGCGGCTACTTCGAGCCGCCACCATGTGGTTTGGCTGCGGGAGCCTTCTTCTTCGCCGGCACTTCTATTGAAGATGCTTTTAGGAGCCGAAGAGGAATCACTTAAAACTTGAGAATCAGTTTAAGGGACTATAATTTATGCGTTCGGTCAAAGATGCTCTAATTTGAGTAGGGATGTTTGGGCTCATTTTGGAGACCTCAGAGATAAGTACCCAGTTTTAGGTCATACTCGTATATGGGACTTCTTTCATATGCGACAGAATCAAAATGTCGCGTACAAAATTTCTTTCTTCCACGTTGAATTTATTACTGACTGGACAGAGAAAAATGCAATCTTCCCACCGTCCCTGCAATCTCCTATGCCCGGTGGCGCCATATGCGGCCGCCGCACCCCGTCTTCAACAGCGGCCGCCGCATCTTCTCGGAACCAAGCGCCTCCTCTCCCCTCCGCGCCGCCACTCTGAAGCCCGCCTTCTCTCCGGCATGACCCCAATGGCCACATCCTCCTCCCCCACCGCGAACCCCCAGCCATTCAAGGTCCGGCTCACGGTTAACAAGCCCTTTCGTTAGGTTCACCGCTAGTCTGAGTGCGTGACCTGTGTTGAATGAAATTGTCCCAGTTGATCCTGGGGTCTTCGTCAGTGGCCAGGAAGAACATCCTGAACGAGATGGGGTTCGAGTTCCAAGTCATGGTGGGTTGGGCTGTCATTTATAGTTTTTCTTTTTTCCCTTAAATTTTCTTGGAGCTATTCCTTGATTGGATTGGGTTTCATGGTTTCAGACCGCGGACATCGACGAGAGGAGCATAAGAAGGGAGGATCCGGATGAGCTAGTCATGCTTCTTGCGGAGGCCAAGGTAGAATCTTTCCCCATTTTTTTCTTCTATTCGTAACAAAAATGGTTTCTAGTTCCTGTTGCGTCTCAGCTTCATTCTTTGTTTTTTTCTTTAGAAAAGGAAAGCTTCATTCTTAGCACGAGAGTGGCTTTAGATTAGTTTCCGCTGTGATACTACCTTCTACAGTTAAGTAGCAATTGCGTTGCTTGTTCTTTAAAAAGACTGCATTGCTGACACAAACATTAGTGTATTTTTCGCTTTCCGAAGAATGTGAAGAATTTATGTTGCTAATCAATATCTGGATAAGCTTATTGGGCCACAGTACTTTAACTAAAGAAACCATGGTAGCTTCAATGAGATATGCAGATAATCCTAGAGTTATATTATTGTCAGTTTTAATTTAGTTATACACTTATCATTGGAGTATAAATAGAAATAAACATAATTGGTGAATTCCTGCTGGGTTCCACATGTGTATGTGCCTGGTGGTCTGTTCATATCCATTTATCTACCTTTCAGGGCCAGCCGACAAATATGCCGGGCCCAGGGGCAAAAGACGACACCAAGGGGCCCTGTTGACACACAAAAACTTGAAATATTGTGTATTTCAAAAGCAACAGCAAATATCCAGTACATAGCATAGATCGATGATCTTTGAACTCTAAAACTGACACTCAAACTGTTTATCGATCAAGAGAACTACATCATGAATTCATGATGGTAAGGAAACAATGTAGCTCCACAAAAGATCACTTTCTTGGGCCTATGGTAAGACTATACTAGTACTACTATAAAAGTATTACCTGGGCCGAGGCCCCTGCGTCTCACGGGCTCAGGGTGATGGCCCCGTTGCCCTGGTCTATGGGCCCACACTGCTACATTTTAATCTCAAAAAGAAAAGGAAATGCTGGATTTCTAGTCATAAATATCAAGAGCAAGCGTTGATCTTCTGCATAGATTTTGTTTATGTTCTGACATTTTCTTTCCTTACTGGAATTAACCATTTTATGCATATTTCAGGCTGATGCTATCATGTCTAGAATGAACATTTCCGATTACCAGAAGGAAGGCGACCAACCAACACTCCTGATCACCTCTGACATAGTATGTGTCAGTTACCTATGTGCTACTGGTTTATACAGAACTTGGATGGTATATCTATAATACATAATTATGTTGTAATTATGTCTATGCCACATTGTGGCTTCTCTTTGTTCTTTACATAACTTGAAGTTCCATGGATTCTACTTTAATGTTGGCTACTTCTGGTAGCATGAGGATGGTCATTCCATATGCATACATATACGCTAATGTGATATCACCAAATGCAAATGGTGTACTCAATACTTCTTTTCAGTTTTAGATATATAATTTTTAGTTCGTAAAGTTTTTAAAAAATAAGACCTGTCATATTGAAAATTTAGTAGGGAAAAGTCCTTCGTGTAATAATCGTCAGTTTAATTAGAGAATTATGATATTGTATTTCTTCTCCTCCTTCAATCTGGTTCATCATTTTTTTCTTCCTCTTTTTGGGGGAACGCTGCTAGTTAAACAACACATGTACTTATGTACTTAACACCACTCAACTTTATTGACCTAAATCTGCTGTATCCTAGGCTCGCGACAACATTGACAAGTTCATTTATGCATTATCTTTTTTATTTATTTAGAGACTGTTTTGGCTAGATTCATATCTCATTAGTTTGAATTGAACATTGGTTGCTACTCAAGATTTAATTGGATTGTACTTTGCTTCTCGATTGTTTAACTCCACTGATGGATAAGTTCTCAGTTTAGAGGAAGTAATCTAAATAATTTCACTTGACTATCTCATAAATGAACTTGGTGAGGCGAGATTTACTTGACCATGTCTTGGGAAAGTTCTAGCAAAAAGAGATGGGGATTATGCAGATCATAACCCATAGGTGTCTCAGCAGCCTACATGGAACGCAGATGCGCATACCAGAGAGGCAGAGTGAGCTAAACTGGCAATAATGTCTCAACATGATCTGTTATACTTTTCTATTTATAATGGAGCATTTGGCTAGTGAAGGAATAATCTATTGATAGATGCGTTATTTAGCAGTGTAAAGTTAAGTTCAATGGTAATGATGCATAATCTAACTAGGTCATGTGTTCACATTCTCTTAGGGATGTTTTCTTTCTTTTACGGGCTTTAGGATTGTGTGGTTGAACATATGTACCTCATCTATGGTTTTACTAAATTATCAGTCTTTGCATTATATATTTATATTACATACTGAATGGTAGTTGACTTTTAGGTGGTTGTCCATGAAGGGATTATTAGAGAAAAGCCAAGCAGCAAAGAAGAAGCACGCCAATTCCTGAAAGGTTTTGTCCAATGCCCGTTGTCCAGGCACATTGTCTCTGATTGCCCTTTGTGTATATGTATTTATTAGTTGAACCACTATATTTACCAGGTTATTCTGGTGGGCATGTGTCAACTGTGGGTGGTGTGGTTGTAACTAATCTTACAACTGGCAAGAAGCTTGGCAGTTTAGACAAAGCTGAGGTAGAGCACTCTTCTAACTAATCCATCAAATTAATTCCTGTTAGAATATTTTTTTTCGGGAAAACGCAGAGGACTTGCGTTTCATTGCATTGGTAAGATAGAGAGTTATTTACAATCCTCCTAAGAGGCAAAGTTCATGCCGGAGCAGAAGAAACTAGTGTACATCCCAGGTGGTGGGTAAGATGACCCGTAAGCCACGAGCACCAGCTCGTGCCCATTGCTCGGCCTCGTCCTTGATCCTAGAGACCAGGACTGGGACAAGAGGTTGGGCATTGTTGAAGATGCATTCGTTGCGCTGCTTCCAAATCATCCACGGCGTCAGGAGGGCAATGAAGGCGAGACCCTTGCGCATCGGTGTAGGCGTGTTTTGCTTGGCGTGGAGCCACCAGTCCATGAGAGTCTCCTCCTGATTTGGCCCTGCGATTGTCATCCTTAGCCAAGCTAGGATCTCATGCCAGGTTTGCTTGGCGAAAGCGCACTCCAGGAGCAGGTGTCGCATCGTCTCTGGCGCCTGGTCGCAAAGCGGGCACCGGGGCTGGTGCTGGAGGCCACGACGGGCGAGGCGGTCCGCAGTCCAGCACCTATCAAGGTTGGCTAGCCAGTGGAAAATTTTGACACGTGGGGGCGCCCAGCTTTTCCAGATGAGCTTCCAGGAGAAGCAAGTTGTGGATCCTTGGAAAGTGGCAAGGTAGCAGGAGCGTGCTGTATAGGTGCCAGAGGTAGTCCACTTCCAGACAAGCTGGTCGGGGGCATCCGAGAGTAAGAAGTGCTCAATCGCCTGCCAGACTTGCACATATTGGCCAATCTCGTTGATCCCTATAGTCCCCTGTATGTCGCTCGCCCAGCTGTTGCCCTGTATACCATGAGCGACGGTTCGAGTCTTGCAGCGGCGCTTGGGGACGCAGTTGTACAGGGCTGGGGCCATTTGATTGATGGACTGCCCATTTATCCAGCGGTCCTCCCAGAAAAGAGCAGTCTGGCCATTTCCAATGGTCATCGTGGTGGAGGCAAAGAAGAGTGCTCTCTCCTCGGCAGAGAACTGCAGGTCCAGGCCATGCCACGCGCGCTCATGATTAGTGCGGGAGTACCAGAGCCATCGTAGTCTCAGGGCGAGGCCAGCGCGCTCGAGGTCCTGGACTCCGAGTCCACCAAGCGAGGTGGGCCGGCAGATGCGTCGCCAGTTGACATGACAGTGACCCCCGTTAGCTGCAGCGCGACCGGCCCAAAGAAAGCCACGCTGGATCTTCTCAATTTGGCGCAGAGTCTTTTTTGGTGGTGCAAAGGCGAGGAGCTGGTGTACTGGAATGGCACCCAGAACAGATTTGACAAGTGCGAGGCGCCCAGGCTTGGTCATCAGATCAGCCTTCCAGGTAGGGAGCCTTCCAGCGATCCCATCAACTAGCGGCTGTAGCTGGGCAGCAGTGGGCCGCCGTATCGTGAGGGGGATCCCGAGGTAGGTGATCGGTAGCTCAGCAATGGGGCAGCCGAGGTGTACAAGCACGCCTGTGGCCTCATCCATGTCACAGTGCAGCAGCGAGGCGGAGCTCTTAGTGTAGTTCACACGCAGGCCAGAGGCGTGGCCAAAGAGCTCCAAAATCTCCCGCATAGCCATGATGTCGCTCGACGTACAGTGGCAAAAGAGCACCACGTCGTCCGCGTATAGGGATACTGCTGGGATCGAGCGCCTAGGGTGCAGCTGGGCCATAATGCCGAGGTCGATCGCGCGCTTGATGAGCCTTCCCAAGGTGTCGACGGCGAGGACGAACAGTTGTGGGGACATTGGGTCCCCCTGGCGGAGTCCCTGTAGGTGCCAAATAGGCAGGCCTGGCTCGCCATTCATCAGGACACGCGTGCTCGCCGAAGAGAGGAGGATAGCGATCCACTCCAAGAATCTGTTTCCGAATCCATGTTGGCGTAGTACCTCAAAAAGGAAGGGCCAGGCCAGGGAATCAAAGGCGCGTGTGAGGTCCAGTTTGAGCAGCACTCGCGGGGCACCCAGCTGGTGTAGTAGTCGAGCTGATTGTTTGACTAGGATGAAGTTGTCATGCAAACTTCTGCCGGTGATGAATGCGTTTTGGCACGGGCTGACAAGGCGGTCCAGCTTAGGGGCGAGGCGCAAAGAAAGGACTTTGGCGAAGATCTTGGCCACCAGGTGTATGAGGCTGATGGGCCGGTAGTCGTTGAGCGAGCTGGCGTCCGCGCGCTTCGGGAGCAGGATGATGAGTGCCTGGTTGAGGCTGCAGAAGCCACGGCCTCTCATGTTGTAGAGCTTCTGGAAGACGTCAACAAAATCTTGTCGAACCGTGCTCCAACAAGCTCGCAGGAATTCTGCGGTGAAGCCGTCGGGTCCTGGTGCTTTGTGCGCGGGTAGGCGTTTGATAGCCTCCCAGATTTCCTCAGCGCAGAAGGGAGCGTCGAGGTCGTCAAGCTCACTGGGAGTGATAAGCGTAGACAGGTCCAGCGAGCAATCTCTGTTGGTGGCTGTGCCCAGGAGCGCGTCATAGTGTTTGAATGCTGCCTCTGCCATGCTCCCCTGCTCGGATATGACCTGGCCGTCCATGGTGAGGCTAGAGATCCTGTTCTTCTGCCGGCGAAACGAGCATTGCCGGTGGAAGAAATTGGTGTTGGCGTCGCCGTCCTTTAAATTGGCAACGCGAGCGCGTTGGCGGGCGAAGGTACGTTCCATGGATGCCAGCCCAAGATAGGAGATCTTTAGCTGTTTGCGGAGCCAATCTTCATGTGGTGTCAACATTCGGTCTTCCTGGGCCTTGTCGAAGCGCGAGATGAGCTCACGCGAGATGGCCATCCTATCTCTGATGTTCCCAATGGATCGGGAGCTCCAGCTCGTTAGCTTGCGGGCTGTGGCTTGCATGCGGATCATCAAGCGACGTAAGGGGTCAGCGTCGTGGACAGAACTCCAGGCCTCAGTCACCGCCTCATGAAAGCCATCCATGCGCAGCCATATGTCCTCAAAGTGGAATCGGCGATGCGTAGCCGGCACTGGGGTACAATCTAACAGCAACGGGCTGTGGTCTGAGACCACCGAGGCCAGGCATGTAAGGTTGCAAGCGTCGTGGGCGTCCTCCCAGTCAGGGGTGCAGAACACTCGATCAAGATGCACCAGGGTAGGCGGGGACTGCTCGTTCGACCAGGTGTACCGGCGGCCGTTGAGGTAAACCTCCTTCAACGTTAGGTCGTTAAGGACTCTACGGAATCTCCCCGTCATGCGCCTATTCAGATTGCCGTTGCTCTTGTCCTCGTCGCGGTAGATTAGGTTGAAATCCCCGCAAAGCATCCATGGTCCATGGCAGGCACTGTGGATGTCGCGCAGCTCCTGGAGGAACGCGATTTTAGTGGCGGCGTCCTACGGCCCGTAGACCACCGTCAACCACCACGGGGTGGCCGAACCCATGGCAACTTTGGCTGTAAGCGTGTTCACAGAGAACTCCGGGTCCGTGATATTCATGGCCTTACTTTTCCAGGCTAGAAGGATGCCGCCTCGGGTGCCGTTCGCGGGGAGGTAGACATAGCCATCAAACTCAGAGCCTAGTGTGTCAAGAATCACCGACGAGCAAATAAGGGCCATCTTTGTTTCCTGAAGGCAAACAATGGCTGCACTGGTGGTGTCAATCAGTGATCTAATGGCGAACCGCCTAGCGCGAGTGTTCAAGCCACGAACGTTCCAAACCACAATCTTTGGGCCGTGATCCATAACAGGAATGGTCGACGGGAAAGAAAGAGGTGCGGCTAGCGCTAAGACTCGCAAGCCGCAGCGCTGCCCGTGGAGATCACCGGGGAGGGAAGCTCAGCAGGGAGCTCGCGACCGACAAGCGCGGCGATGGCTGACAGGACGGAGAACGGGAAAGGCGCGGCGAAGATGCCATCATACGTCTTCATCTCTGCGGCTGTGATTTTCTGATCAATGCCAATGATCCCGAGAGTCCGCAGTATCTGGACGTGCGCCCTCCGTTTGGCCGTGGGTGGCGCCGCCGTAGGCGAGGATGCAGCACGAGCCGAGCGGCCGCGGCGTGGGGTGAAGTTGAGAGGGCGACGTGGCTTTTTCCCTGGCACGGGCATCACGGCTCCAATCTGCTTTGTGGCGGCCGTCAGAAAGTCACCGAGCGTCCAAGATCGGCCAGAGTTGGCGCGGTTTGTGGAGCGGCGCAGGGTGACCGGCGGAGAGGCGAATCGACCTGGAGTGGAATGCGGCAGTGCATGGTCAGCCGGCACCGTTCCTCGGTCGCCCAAATTGGGCCCAGCCAGTGGCGATGCGAGTCTCGGCGGCGACTCATCCTGGCCCGTGGCAGCCGCTGGCGATGTGGGCCTTTGGAGGATCCAGAGAGGCTGGTCGTCCAGTGGCGCTGACCCAATTATTAATTCAGGCCCATTATGGTTGCATGGAGGCAT
>NC_041380.1:315155451-315157178 GCF_002162155.2 Triticum dicoccoides | reverse complement strand
GCATGGAGGCATGTTGTTGGCGGGGGTGGGGGGGCGCGGTGGTTGGGTCGAGGGGCGCGCGCCCGTGTCGTCCGACCGGTCAGCGGAAGACTCCAAGACGCCGCCAGTTGTTGACACTTGCAAAGCTCCACTTTGCCCCGACAGGAGGGCGTCATTGGCTGGGGCGGGTGGCCCAGGCGGCTGGGAGTCTGGTACCTCGCTGGTCGAGTCGTCAGTGGCCGAGGAGGGGGGCCCTGGCGGCTGGGAGTCTGGCACCTCGCTGGCAGAGGCGACAGGGAACGGATCCCTACGTGGGCTCTGGTTGGGCGAGCCAGAGCCTGACTCCACCAAGGCAGCCCCACGCACGACAGGCGGCGCGGTGTGGGAGGGCTCTGGGGTGTTCTCCGCCAATGGGGCACCATCAGCGCATGCATTGGGGCGAGCAACGGATCCCTCCGGGCCCGCGACAGGCCCCTCTGGCAAAAGCGGCCTTTGTGTCTTCCCCGCTTTTCCTTTTCTGGCGCGATGACGAGGGCGTCGCGGCCCATGCATGCCCGGCCGGGGCCGTATCTCTCTCTCTGCCCGGCGTACGGACGGTGGCGTTGTAGCTCTCTGGGATCCCCAAGTGGAGGCCATGGCCACTCCATCCGACCGGAGCGAGCCGCGGTCGCCATGCCAGCCTAAGGAGTCCATCGCCATGCCATCTGCGCGTCTCGCGGGCTGCGCATCGTAGCGGCGGCGCTTGCGGCCGCGGCGTCGATGGCGACCATGGTCTGGGCCTGGCTCGGTGTCGGGTCCTCGTCCTGCCCCAGCGCTGCCATCCCCGTCGCGCCCAGCGGCTCGAGCGTAGGCGCGGTCGATCTCTGAACGGACCAGGGCGATGGTGATGGGGTAGGTGAGGGTGCGGACGGTCGGGGAGGACGTGCTGGAGCTGCCGGGGACCTGTTCGACAATCTCGAGCGTGGTGGCACGCCGGATTTCGGTTGGGTCGTGTGTGCGTCCGACAAGCCGGAACATGGCGAGGTCATCGCGAGAACGTGTCCGCGGATGGAGGCGCTCGATCCAGACGCCCGTCCCCAAGATGTGCTCCGCCGTGGCCATGTGCCAGGCCTGGGCAGGGATGCCGCGGAGCTCCAGCTCGACGCGGAATTCAAACCCACCGCAGCCGGCGTGAGCGAGCTTGCACCATGGGCGGAGCGACAGGGTGAATCGCATGCAGTCGATGAAGTGGTCTCCACGCATGCGGTCGAACGAAGCTCTGGAGCCGAAGATGATAAGGAAGTCTTCCGGGTGGTGTGCATGAACAGTGAAGTCGCCGACCTCGAACTCGAACATGCTGCACAACAGGTCGGAGACGTCGCTGGCAGAGACGCGCGGCCGGTTGCCTGTGATGGTAGCGACCAGCGCGCAGGAGAGTACCTCCTCAGCCTCCTCCATCTCGGCAGAGTGCGCCATGATCACCCGCGCTGGAGCCGCAGCGGCCGGCTGGGCGGCCGGGGCTTGCCTCGGGGCCGGAGGCGGGGGCGGAGTGGTGACGCGTGGAGGGGCAGCGGCAGGCCTGGAATGGCCAGCGCGGTAGGGGTCGCCGTCACGGGGCCAGGCGCGGGAAGCGGAGCGGGGGCGACGCTCCTAGGAGCCGGAGGAGAGCGGACGACTTCGCTGTAGGAGCGCGCAGAAGATTCGCCGTCCGAGTCAAACCAGCGTCCATCCCCGGAGGAGACGCGCTCACCGGAGAGGGAGCGCAAGTC
>NC_041380.1:315044516-315155077 GCF_002162155.2 Triticum dicoccoides | reverse complement strand
GCCGCCGGCGGGGAGTCGTCGGTAGCGAGGTTGGTCTACTTCTTTTATTTCCCTGTTAGAATATTGGTGATCCCATTTTAATGTGTGATTGAACTCCAACCTATCTACTTTCGTGCAAGATGAACATCTAAGCAAGCGAAGTATCTCCTCACAATGTCACAATGCCTATTGATTTATATCTTTGGCGTTAGCCTTTGATTTCAGAGAAAGAATGTACAGTAATCAATATCAATTGTAGTTTCTTTGCTTAGTGTTGCAAACTTTGGTATATGTATATCTAGCTATAGTTAACTTAGCTAGCATAAACTGGAACCTCGTTATCTATAGTAAAAAACTTTGCAGTTCTATTTCCTTGAGTGTTTTGGTTCAGGAGGAACCTGTACAACATGAGCTCATTCAGATTCTACCAATAACTCCGCTATAGTCAAAAGCAACCTGGTGTGATTTGATACATGTAATATTTGTGGATGTCTGCAGGTGTACTTCCATGACATACCAGATGAGATAATTGAGAACCTGGTATGGTCTCGTTTGAATTTGTTACAAGGCGTGTTTTGAAATTATTGTTATGTCACCGAGCTACACCCTCTTGCTCCGTTTTGTTGCTAGATCGATGAGGGGGTAGTATTTAGGGTTGCGGGCGGCCTGCTGCTAGAACATCCATTGGTGTTGCCGCTTGTTGAAGCAGTGGTCAGTTTCTATTTTTATCTGCTTCTTGTGGTGCTAACATTCCATTTTATACTCATGTGAAGAACTCGTTGATCATGTAGGTTGGTTCTAGTGACAGTGTAATGGGGCTATCAAAGGATCTGGCAAACAAACTCATTCACGAGGCATTGTTGGCATAGCCTAGCAGTTTGGATGTGATCGCCATCGATCGAATCCTTACTGCACTGCATGAAGGTAATGCGATGGCGAAAACCTGTCGAAACATGGTGATTGTTATCGTTTGAATTATATGAAGAATTTCAGGCACCATGGCACGAAGATTCATTGAGTGTGCAAGAACACTTCAGAACTGATGCCTGCTATTGTGATCGCTGATGAGATGTCACCTACAATCCTCCTGTGGAAACATCCTGAATGTTGTTCTCACATAAGGTGAATTTGTATGATACGTGAAATTGTTATTTTCTCTTCTGGAGTACATTGTTATACAGATGCAATGACACCGCCTTCTTGTTTGCAATGGCTACATGAAGTGGCTATTGGCCTATTCCAGTTTACACGGTATTGCTGTTCTTGGACAACTTTGCAAGTGAATGCCTATTATAAAAGAAATGAGAAAGCTGCACTTTACGAACGCCGAACCTGGCTACAACGCCAATATAGCTGGTCATTGTACTTAAAAAGCTGGTCATTGTACTCGCATGTTTTTTAAGGGAAAGCGACTTGGCTAGATTACAATCATACATGCAGGGCTAAATAATATTACTGGCATATCTTTTGATCTCACTAATGTGCATGATGTGTGAAGATAACTGTTTATACAGTTGGAATTGTAAAAGATGTCTTAAATAAATAAAATAAGAAATGATCACGGGACACATGTGGTAAGCAATCCAAACTATTCAAAAGATGATGTAGGAAAAAGGAGAAACAAAAAAATTGTTTGAACAAAATAATAAGTACAAAGAAGCAAGTTTTGTTTAAAGAAACAATGTAGGAATCCCTGGCAAAAAAAAAAGAAGCAATGTAGAAAAAAAAATAGCATCATGTAAGAACACCTAGATCAAAGGAAAAAAAACTCAGACACAAAAAGAGAAAAGCCCACATGTTACAAGCAGTATCTTATATACTTAATAAGTTCATTTCGCCTATCTTATTTATCTCAACACCTAAGCATGTCACATCACTAATTCATCATACAATTATGAATTAGATAAGGCCCACCTCACGTACAACCATGCATGGAACAATACCCACCACTACATGCAACCATGCATGGAAGAATATTTTTCACTTTATTATTCTACTTATGTTCAACAAATATTTTATAACCATACATAATTAAATATAATAAGGCATATCTACTTTTACTTTTGGTTCACGTGTTATTAATCTAAATATTATATTCCATACAATCAAATCTAAATGAAATATATTGCCCCCCGCAGAATTTTTTAAAATATATTGCAACCGATTTCCACAACAACGTACGGGCTATCATCTAGTATATACAATGACTCTCCCTCTATCTCAACATATGCGAGGAAAAAGCGATAAAAGACACACGTCACAACACCCGGGAACAACAACCACGTACATCTACTACCACTATAAAAAAAAGAGGGGCAGATCCAAACAATCACATCCATCCATCATTAAAATCTAATGGTCCTTAATCATTCTGTGTTTAACGCTATCAACCACGCAACAAGCCATGTCCGTCCCGTAGGGTGACGGTTTGGTTCGCTCCGGAACTTCGGGAGGCGATTAGGGTTCCTTCCCCTCGAACGCCGCCGTCCTCTCGCTGTCGTCCAATCGGCTGCGATCTAATCCTGCCGCCGTGCGGGACGAACTGATCGCTGGTCACCATCCACAACTCAATCCGTCCGTGTGTTCCCTAGGGCACGCGGGCGTCAGACACCAACCTAGGAGGGAGGGAAGGGGGTGTGAAGGGTCGCGCCATGGAAGGTGTAGCAGGGATGTTGAAGGGGCTAAAGTTGTCGGATGAGGAGAAGAAAGGAGTGAAGGTTCGAATCTCGATGAAGGAGAAAGGGAAGGGGACAGGAGATCATGCAGTGGGCAAGGTACTGAAGGAGAAGATTGTGCACCCAGATGCGATCCGGCTATCCCTCGGCAAGGTGTGGTGCCCGATCAGAGGGGTTGACTGCAAGGAGGCAGGTGAAAATCGCTTTATCTTCACGTTTCACCAGGGAGCAGGCAAGAGGAAGGCAATTGAGGATGGACCATGGATGTTTGAGAAGGATCTCGTAGTGGTGGAGGATTTCGACCCAAGTAAGAGGCTGGAGGACTACGAATTCAATAATATACCTATATGGGTTAGAGTCTATGGCCTTCCTCTGGGGATGATGAACGGAGACTCGGCTGAGGAAATCGGGAACCTAATCGGACAGTTTGTGGAAGCGGACACGGAAGCAGATGGAAGTGCGGTTGGGAGGTTTTTGAGGGTTAAAGTATGCATGAATATTGACAAACCTCTAATGAGGGGATTCATTCTAGAACCAGATGTGGAGGAGGCAGGGAACAAAAAGAAGGATGCCATGATCACAGAGAAACAAGAGGAAGAAGAAGAAGGAGACTAGTGTCGTTTCGAATATGAGTTCCTCCCCGACTTCTGTTATCGATGTGGGATAATTGGGCATGGGGAGAAGGCATGTGATATAATATTGAAGAAGGGGGATACAATGCAGTATGGGCAGTGGCTGAAAGCAGATATGAACCTCAGAAGAGGAGGCTATGATGACGGCTCGTGGAGAAGTGGGAGTAGAGGAACGGGGGTGAACAGGAGCTATGGCTATGGGAGATCTAGTGGCGGAAGGGGTAGTGGCAGTGACAGTTTATCCTGGAGGAAGGACGGCTCGCGTTCTACTAGAGGTAGTGAAGGCAGATCAGAGAAGGGAGAGGAGGTTACCAGCCCAAACAAGTTACAGAGTGAGGAGCAGAGAGGAGGAAAGCCAAAAAAACTGGAGTTGGATGGTGGGAAGGATACAACAAATAAGGGGGGTGTGAGTGAGGCGGTGCAAGAGGAGATTAAGAGCAAGGGAGTGGAGTTGCATCCTAGCAAGGGAGGGGAATTGTCAGTAGAGAAGGGATCACGGTCAAATAATAGCAGTGCACAGGTGGAAGGGGGTAAAGGTAGAGAGAAAGGTGTCTTGGTGGGAAGCGGGAAAAACCCTAATGGCAAGCGCTACAAGAAGAATTCAGGGAGGGTGGAGAGGCAAGTCGATCATGATAGCAGGAGGGAGGTTGTGCTGGGGACGAAGAGAAGTCTTGCTTTAGAAGAGGGGTCAGAGCCAGAAGGCAAGAGAGGGAAGGTAGATGGTGAGGGGGAAGGTGGGCAGAAGAGTAGTGATGAGCAGAGAGAGGTTGCAACAATCGCAACTATATCGGCCGGGCTACAAGAGCAGCCCCGCCGGGATCAATGAAAATAATCAGTTGGAACTGCCGGGGACTCGGGAATGGCCCGGCAGTTCGAAGCCTCCTCGAATTGGGGAGGGTGGAGGTGAAGGAAATATGCCCTAGAGGCAATAATAAAGTTATTATTTATTTCCTTATATCATGATAAATGTTTATTATTCATGCTAGAATTGTATTAACCGGAAACATAATACATGTGTGAATACATAGACAAACAGAGTGTCACTAGTATGCCTCTACTTGACTAGCTCGTTAATCAAAGATGGTTATGTTTCCTAACCATGGACAAAGAGTTGTTATTTGATTAACGGGATCACATCATTAAGTGAATGATCTGATTGACATGACCCATTCCATTAGCTTAGCACCCGATCGTTTAGTATGTTGTTATTGCTTTCTTCATGACTTATACATGTTCCTATGACTATGAGATTATGCAACTCCCGTTTGCCGGAGGAACACTTTGTGTGCTACCAAACGTCACAACGTAACTGGGTGATTATAAAGGTGCTCTACAGGTGTCTTCAAAGGTACATGTTGGGTTGGCGTATTTCGAGATTAGGATTTGTCACTCCGATTGTCGGAGAGGTATCTCTGGGCCCTCTCGGTAATGCACATCACATAAAGCCTTGCAAGCATTGCAACTAATGAGTTAGTTGTGAGATGATGTATTACGGAACGAGTAAAGAGACTTGCCGGTAACGAGATTGAACTAGGTATTGAGATACCGACGATCGAATCTCGGGCAAGTAACATACCGATGACAAAGGGAACAACGTATGTTGTTATGCGGTCTGACCGATAAAGATCTTCGTAGAATATGTAGGAGCCAATATGAGCATCCAGGTTCCGCTATTGGTTATTGACCGGAGACATGTCTCGGTCATGTCTACATTGTTCTCGAACCGTAGGGTCCGCACGCTTAAGGTTTCGATGACAGTTATATTATGAGTTTATGAGTTTTGATGTACCGAAGGAGTTCGGTCCGGGACATGACGAGGAGTCTCAAAATGGTCGAGACGTAAAGATCGATATATTGGACGACTATATTCGGACATCGGAAAGGTTCCGAGTGATTCGGGTATTTTTCGGAGTACCGGAGAGTTACGGGAATTCGCCAGGGAGTATATGGGCCTTATTGGGCCATACGGGATAGAGGAGAGAGGCCAAAAGGAAGGAGGCCTGCGCCCCCCCTCTGGTCCAAATTGGACAAGGGGCGCAGCCCCCTTTTCCTTTTTCCTCTCCCCCTCTTTCCCCTTCTCCTACTCCAAGTGGGAGTAGGACTCCCCTTGGCGCGCCCCCTTCTAGGCCGGCCGCCCCCTCCCCCTTGCTCCTTTATATACAGGGGCAGGGGGGCACCTCTAGACACACAAGTTGATCTTCGCGATAGTTCCTTAGCCATGTGCGGTGCCTCCCTCCACCATATTCCACCTCGATCATATTGTAGCGGTGCTTAGGCGAAGCCTTGCGACGGTAGAACATCAAAATCGTCACCACGCCGTCGTGCTGACGAAAATCCTCCCCGACGCTTTGCTGGATCGGAGCCCGGGGATCGTCATCGAGCTGAACATGTGCCAAGAACTCAGAGGTGCCGGAGTAACGGTGCTTGGATCGGTCGGATCGTGAAGACGTACGACTACATCAACCGCGTTGTCACAACGCTTCCGCTGTCGGTCTACAAGGGTACGTAGATCACACTCTCCCCTCTCGTTGCTATGCATCACCATGATCTTGCGTGTGCGTAGGAAAATTTTGAAATTACTACGTTCCCCAACAGTGGCATCCGAGCCTAGGTTTTATGTGTTGATGTTATATGCACGAGTAGAACACAAGTGAGTTGTGGGCGATATAAGTCATACTGCTTACCAGCATGTCATACTTTGGTTCGGCGGTATTGTTGGACGAAGCGGCCCGGACCGACATTACGTGTACGCTTACGCGAGACCGGTTCTCCCGACGTGCTTTGCACAAAGGTGGCTAGCGGGTGACAGTTTCTCCAACTTTAGTTCAACCGAGTGTGGCTACGCCCGGTCCTTGCGAAGGTTAAAACAACACCAATTTGACAAACTATCATTGTGGTTTTGATGCGTAGGTAAGACTGGTTCTTGCTTAAGCCCGTAGCAGCCACGTAAAACTTGCAACAACAAAGTAGAGGACGTCTAACTTGTTTTTGCAGGGCATGTTGTGATGTGATATGGTCAAGACATGATGCTAAATTTTATTGTATGAGATGATCATGTTTTGTAACCGAGTTATCGGCAACTGGCAGGAGCCATATGGTTGTCGCTTTATTGTATGCAATGCAATCGCGCTGTAATGCTTTACTTTATCACCAAGCGGTAGCGATAGTCGTGGAAGCATAAGATTGGCGAGACGACAACGATGCTACGATGGAGATCAATGTGTCGCGCCGATGACGATGGTGATCACGACGGTGCTTCGAAGATGGAGATCACAAGCACAAGATGATGATGGCCATATCATATCACTTATATTGATTGCATGTGATGTTTATCTTTTATGTATCTTATCTTGCTTAGATTGACGGTAGCATTATAAGATGATCTCTCACTAATTATCAAGAAGTGTTCTCCCTGAGTATGCACCGTTGCGAAAGTTCTTCGTGCTGAGACACCACGTGATGATCGGGTGTGATAGGCTCTACGTTCAAATACAACGGGTGCAAAACAGTTGCACACGCGGAATACTCAGGTTATACTTGACGAGCCAAGCATATACAGATATGGCCTCGGAACTCGGAGACCGAAAGGTCGAGCATGAATCATATAGTAGATATGATCAACATAGTGATGTTCACCAATGAAACTACTCCATCTCACGTGATGATCGGACATGGTTTAGTTGATTTGGATCACGTAATCACTTAGAGGATTAGAGGGATGTCTATCTAAGTGGGAGTTCTTAAGTAATATGATTAATTGAACTTAAATTTATCATGAACTTAGTCCTGGTAGTATTTTGCAAATTATGTTGTAGATCAATAGCTCGCGTTGTTGCTTCCCTGTGTTTATTTTGATATGTTCCTAGAGAAAATTGTGTTGAAAGATGTTAGTAGCAATGATGCGGATTGGATCCGTGATCTGAGGTTTATCCTCATTGCTGCACAGAAGAATTATGTCCTTGATGCACCGCTAGGTGACGGACCTATTGCAGGAGCAGATACAGACGTTATGAACGTTTGGCTAGCTCAATATGATGACTACTTGATAGTTTAGTGCACCATGCTTAATGGCTTAGAATCGGGACTTCAAAGACGGTTTGAACATCATGGAGCATATGAGATGTTCCAGGAGTTGAAGTTAATATTTCAAGCAAATACCCGAGTTGAGAGATATGAAGTCTCCAACAAGTTCTGTAACTAAAAGATGGAGGAGAATCGCTCAACTAGTGAGCATCTGCCCAGATTGTCTGAGTACTACAATCGCTTGAATCAAGTGGGAGTTAATCTTCCAGATAAGATAGTGATTGACAGAATTCTCTATTCACCATCACCAAGTTAGTAGAACTTCGTGATGAACTATGATATGCAAGGGATAACGGAAACGATTCCCAAGATCTTCGTAATGCGGAAATTGATGAAGGTAGAAATCAAGAAAAACATCAAGTGTTGATGGCAGACAAGACCACTAGTTTTAAGAAAAGGGCAGAGGAAAGAAGGGGAACTTCAAGAAGAACAGCAAGCAAGTTGCTTCTCAAGTGAAGAAGCCCAAGTCTGATCCTAAGCCTGAGACTAAGTGTTTCTACTGCAAAGGGACTGGTCACTGGAAGCGGAACTACCCCAAGTGATTGGCAGATAAGAAGGATGGCAAAGTGAACATAAGTATATTTGATATACATGTTATTGATGTGTACTTTACTAGTGTTTATAGCAACCCCTCAGTATTTGATACTAGTTCAGTTGCTAAGATTAGTAACTCGAAACGGGAGTTGCAGAATAAACAGAGACTAGTTAAGGATGAAGTGACGATGTGTGTTGGAAGTGGTTCCAAGAATGATATGATCATCATTGCACACTCCTTATACTTTCGGGATTAGTGTTGAACCTGAATAAGTGTTATTTGGTGTTTGCGTTAAGCATGAATATGATTTGATCATATTTATTGTAATACGGTTATTCATTTAAGTAAGAGAATAAATTGTTGTTCTATTTACATGAATAAAACCTTATATGGTTACACACCCAATGAAAATAGTTCGTTGGATCTCGATTGTAGTGATACACATAATCATAATATTGAAACCAAAAGATGCAAAGTTAATAATGATAGTGCAACTTATTTGTAGCACTGCCGTTTAGGTCATATTGGTGTAAAGCGCATGAAGAAACTCCATGCTGATGGGATTTTGGAATCATTTGATTATGAATCACTTGATGCTTGCGAACCATGCCTCATGGGCAAGATGACTAAGACTCCGTTCTCCGGAGCGAGCAATTGACTTACTGGAAATAATACATACTGATGTATGCGGTCTGATGAGTGTTAAGGCTCATGGCAAGTATCATTATTTTCTGAACTTCATAGATGATTTGAGCAGATATGGGTATATCTACTTGATGAAACATAAGTCTGAAACATTTGAAAAGTTCAAAGAATTTCAGAGTGAAGTGGAAAATCATCGTGACAAGAAAATAAAGTTTCTACGATCTGATCACGGAGACAAATATTTGAGTTACGAGTTTGGTCTTCAATTAAAACAATGTGGAATAGTTTCACAAACTCATGCCACATGGAACACCACAACATAATGGTGTGTCCGAACATCATAACCGTACTTTATTGGATATAGTGCAATCTATGATGTCTCTTACCAATCTACCACTATCGTTTTGGGGTTATGCATTAGAGACAGCTGCATTCACGTTAAAAGGGCACCATCTAAATCTGTTGAGACGACACCGTATGAACTGTGGTTTGGCAAGAAACCAAAGTTGTCGTTTCTTAAAGTTTGGGGTTGCAATGCTTATGTGAAAAAGTTTCATCCTGATAAGCTCAAACCCAAATCGAAAAAGTGTGTCTTCATAGGATACCCAAAAAGTTACTGTTGGGTACACCTTCTATCACAGATCCAAAGGCAAGACATTCGTTGCTAAGAATGGATCCTTTCTAGAGAAGGAGGTTCTCTCGAAAGAAGTGAGTGGGAGGAAAGTAGAACTTGATAAGGTAATTGTACCTTCTCCCTTATTGGAAAGTAGTTCATCACAGAAATCTGTTCCTGTGACTACTACACCAATTAGTGAGGAAGCTAATGATGATGATCATGTAACTTCAGATCAAGTTACTACCGAATCTCGTAGGTAAACCAGAGTGAGATCCGCACCAGAGTGGTACGGTAATCCTGTTCTAGAGGTCATGCTACTTGACCATGACGAACCTACGAACTATGAAGAAGCGATGGTGAGCCCAGATTCCGCAAAATGGCTTGAGGCCATGAAATCTGAGATGGGATCCATGTATGAGAACAAAGTATGGACTTTGGTTGACTTACCCGATGATCGGCAAGCAATTGAGAATAAATGGATCTTCAAGAGGAAGACGGACGCTGATAGTAGTGTTACTATCTACAAAGCTAGAATTGTCGCAAATGGTTTTCGACAAGTTCAAGGTGTTGACTACGATGAGAGTTTCTCACTCGTATCTATGCTTAAGTCTGTCCGAATCATGTTAGCAATTGCCGCATTTTATGAAATCTGGCAAATGGATAAACAAAACTGCATTCCTTAATAGATTTATTAAAGAAGAGTTGTATATGATACAACCAAAAGGTTTTGTCAATCCTAAAGGTGCTAACAAAATATGCAAGCTCCAGCGATCCATCTATGGACTGGTGCAAGCATCTCGGAGTTGGAATATACGCTTTGATAAGTTGATCAAAGCATATAGTTTTATACAGACTTGCGATGAAGCCTGTATTTACAAGAAAGTGAGTGGGAGCACTACAACATTTCTGATAAGTATATGTGAATGACATATTGTTGATCAGAAATAATGTAGAATTATTCTGCAAAGCATAAAGAAGTGTTTGAAAGGAATTTTCCAAAGAAAGACCTCGGTGAAGCTGCTGACATATTGAACATCAAGATCTATAGAGATAGATCAAGACGCTTGATAAGTTTTTTTCAATGAGTACATACCTTGACAAGATTTTGAAGTAGTTCAAAATAGAACAGTCAAAGAAAGAGTTCTTGTCTGTGTTACAAGGTGTGAAATTGAGTAAGACTCAAAACCCGACCACGACAGAAGATAGAAAGAGAATGAAAATCATTCCCTATGCCTCAGCCATAGGTTCTATAAAGTATGCCATGCTATGTACCAGATCTATTGTATACCCTACACTGATTTTGGCAAGGTAGTACAATAGTGATCTAGGAGTAGATCACTGGACAGCGGTCAAAATTATCCTTAGTGGAATAAGGATATGTTTCTCGATTATGGAGGTGACAAAAAGGTTCGACGTAAAGGGTTACGTCGATGCAAGTTTTGACACTAATCCAGATGACTCTAAGTCTCAATCTGGATACATATTGAAAGTGGGAGCAATTAGCTAGAGTAGCTCTGTGCAGAGCATTGTTGACATAGAAATTTGCAAAATACATACGGATCTGAATGTGGCAGACCCGTTGACTAAACTTCTCTCACAAGCAAAATATGATCACACCTTAGTACTCTTTGGGTGTTAATCGCATAGCGATGTGAACTAGATTACTGAATCTAGTAAACCCTTTGGGTGTTGGTCACATGAAGATGTGAACTAATCACATAAAGATGTGAACTATTAGTGTTAAACCACATGGTGATGTGAACTAGATTATTGACTCTAGTGCAAGTGGGAGACTGAAGGAAATATGCCCTAGAGGCAATAATAAAGTTATTATTTATTTCCTTATATCATGATAAATGTTTATTATTCATGCTAGAATTGTATTAACCGGAAACATAATACATGTGTGAATACATAGACAAACAGAGTGTCACTAGTATACCTCTACTTGACTAGCTCGTTAATCAAAGATGGTTATGTTTCCTAACCATGGACAAAGAGTTGTTATTTGATTAACGGGATCACATCATTAAGTGAATGATCTGATTGACATGACCCATTCCATTAGCTTAGCACCCGATCGTTTAGTATGTTGCTATTGCTTTCTTCATGACTTTGCATGTTCCTATGACTATGAGATTATGCAACTCCCGTTTGCCGGAGGAACACTTTGTGTGCTACCAAACGTCACAATGTAACTGGGTGATTATAAAGGTGCTCTACAGGTGTCTCCAAAGGTACATGTTGGGTTGGCGTATTTCGAGATTAGGATTTATCACTCCGATTGTCGGAGAGGTATCTCTGGGCCCTCTCGGTAATGCACATCACATAAAGCCTTGCAAGCATTGCAACTAATGAGTTAGTTGTGAGATGATGTATTACGGAACGAGTAAAGAGACTTGCCAGTAACGAGATTGAACTAGGTATTGAGATACCGACGATCGAATCTCGGGCAAGTAACATACCGATGACAAAGGAAACAACGTATGTTGTTATGCGGTCTGACCGATAAAGATCTTCGTAGAATATGTAGGAGCCAATATGAGCATCCAGGTTCCGCTATTGGTTATTGACCGGAGACATGTCTCGGTCATGTCTACATTGTTCTCGAACCGTAGGGTCCGCACGCTTAAGGTTTCGATGACAGTTATATTATGAGTTTATGAGTTTTGATGTACCGAAGGAGTTCGAAGTCCCGGATGAGATCAGGGACATGACGAGGAGTCTCGAAATGGTCGAGACGTAAAGATCGATATATTGGACGACTATATTCGGACATCGGAAAGGTTCCGAGTGATTCGGGTATTTTTCGGAGTACCGGAGAGTTACGGGAATTCGCCGGGGAGTATATGGGCCTTATTGGGCCATACGGGAATAGAGGAGAGAGGCCAAAAGGAAGGAGGCCTGCGCCCCCCCTCTGGTCCGAATTGGACAAGGGGCGCAGGCCCCTTTCCCTTTTTCCTCTCCCCCTCTTTCCCCTTCTCCTACTCCAACAAGGAAGGAAGGAGTCCTACTCCCAGTGGGAGTAGGACTCCCCTTGGCGCGCCCCCTTCTAGGCCGGCCGCCCCCTCCCCCTTGCTCCTTTATATACGGGGGCAGGGGGGCACCTCTAGACACACAAGTTGATCTTCGTGATCGTTCCTTAGCCGTGTGCGGTGCCCCCCTCCACCATATTCCACCTCGGTCATATTGTAGCGGTGCTTAGGCGAAGCCCTGCGATGGTAGAACATGAAAATCGTCACCACGCCGTCGTGCTGACGGAACTCCTCCCCGACGCTTTGCTGGATCGGAGCCCGGGGATCGTCATCGAGCTGAACGTGTGCCAAGAACTCGGAGGTGCCGGAGTAACGGTGCTTGGATCGGTCGGATCGTGAAGACGTACGACTACATCAACCACGTTGTCACAATGCTTCCGCTATCGGTCTACAAGGGTACGTAGATCACACTCTCCCCTCTCGTTGCTATGCATCACCATGATCTTGCGTGTGCGTAGGAAAATTTTGAAATTACTACGTTCCCCAACAAGAGGATCCCGACATCCTGTTTCTTGCAGAGACGAAGCTTACGGAGGGAGAGCTGGAGAGGTTTAGGTGGTTGTTGGGGCTCGCCAACATGATTGTGTGGAACCCGGATGGTAGGAGTAGGGGGCTGGCTATGCTCTGGAGGAGAGGGGTTGATGTGACACTACGAACGTATGGTAGACGACATATTGATGTGGACGTGAAGGAGGAGGGAGGATTGATTTGGAGACTTACTGGGATGTATGGGGAGTCGGAGACGGCGAGGAAGGTGGAAACATGGAGGACTCTTAGAATTCTTGGGCAACAACACTAGCAGGGTAGATCTTGGCTATGCCTAGGTGATTTTAATGAGATTTTAACTGCAGATGAGAAGATCGGTGGGGCGGCCCGACCCCAACAGTTCATGGAGAGATTTAGGGAGGCACTGGTGGGCTGTGATCTGAGTGATATTGGCTTCATAGGCGACAAATTTACTTGGCGCAATCACAGTAAGGAACTTGATACATACATATGTGAAAGAATCGATAGGGTAACTGCAAATGACAACTGGTGCACATCATTTCCTGAGTTTTGTGTGGAGAATGGTATACCGCGTCATTCTGACCATAGGCCAGTGGTGGTGCAAACCGAAGGGGAAGCTAGGAGGAATCAAGGAGGAGACAGAAAATTCAGATTTGAAGCATGGTGGCTCAAAGAGGAGGGTTGCTCTGAAGTTATACAGGACGCGTGGGAGCAGGGGTGGTTGAAGGAAGGATGCAATGTGGCTACGGCCATGCGTGAGATTGCTGGTAGTATGAAGCGTTGGAGTAAGGAGGTGGCCGGAGAGTTGGAGTGCAGGGTGAAGGAGGCGAAGGTCAAGCTTGAAAGGTGTATGAGGAGCCCAGTCTCTGAAGAAAAGGTCGGGGAAGAGGCGAGGTTGAGGATGGTACTTGCAGACTTAGAAGACAAAAGGAACACGAAAGCAAAGCAACGGTCACATATCTCCTGGCTGAGGGAAGCAAACCGAAATAACAACACGAAGTATTATATGGCGGTGGCATCCAATAGAAGGAAAACAAATCGGATCAAGCTGCTTCGCAAGGAGAATGGGGAGGAGGTGAAGGAAGGAGAGGGGATGACTAACTAGGTTTGTTCATTTTTTTAGGAACTATTTACCTCGCAACCGAGCGATCGTTTGGACGAGCTCATCAGCAAAGTCCAGCCGAGGGTTACGGCAAACATGCAAGCAAGCCTGAACGCTGAGTTCACAGCTGAAGAGATCAAAGCAGCCCTAGATCATATAGGCGATCTCAAGGCGCCGGGGCCTGATGGGATGCCCTCGGTGGTTTACAAGCGGCATTGGTAGTTCATGGGGGACAAAGTGGTTAAGGAGGTGCTTGCAATACTTAATGGTGGACCAATCCCGGAGGGGTGGAACGATACAATGGTGGTGCTAATCCCGAAAGTAAAGAACCCGACGAGGATTAAGGACCTACGACCAATCAGCCTGTGCAACGTCCTATACAAACTTGTGTCAAAGGTCCTGGCCAACCGTATCAAGCTCATCCTCCCAGAGATCATTTCGGAAAATCAAAGTGCTTTTTGTCCCGGGACGACTCACCACTGACAACGTGTTGATCGCTTATGAGCTATCCAATTATCTTCTTAATAAAAGGAAGGGCAAAGACGGCGTTGCGGCAGTGAAGGCGGACATGAGCAAAGCATATGATCGTGTGGAGTGGAGGTTCCTGGAGGCGATGCTAACAAAATTGGGATTTCCCCAAACCTGGGTACAATTGTTGATGAAATGTGTCTCCACGGTGAGATATCAAATCAAAGTGAATGGTGCACTATCCGAGCAGTTTTGTCCAACAAAGGGTCTCCGGCAAGGTGATCCGATATCGCCCTACCTGTTCGTGATCTATGCTGAGGGCCTGTCTGTGTTGTTACATGATGCAGAAAGAAGTGGCAAGATCTCTGGGGCCAAAATTTGCCATGCAACACCTGTGGTTTCGCATCTCTTCTTTGCGGATGACTCCGTGTTGCTATTGAAGGAATGTCAGCGAGAAGCTCAGGAACTAAAAAGAGTGCTAGATTTGTATGAAAGCTGTTCTGGCCAATGCATCAATGTGGAAAAATCTGCCATAATGTTTAGCCCAAATACTCAGGAGGTGCACAGGGCAGAGGTGAAAGATGCGCTGCAAATCCAAAGTGAGTTATGGCAGAACAAGTACCTCGGGCTGCCAGTACATGTTGGGAAGTCAAAACGATAAGCGTTTGCATATGTTAAAGGAGCTATGGCTGGTCGGGTTTATGGATGGAAAGAGAGGCTCATACCGAAAGTGGGGAAGGAAACTTTAGTGAAGGTGGTTGCACAGGCGATTCCAACCTATGCCATGTCTTGCTTCTACTTAACAAAAAGTTTCTGTGAGGAGATGAGCTCCCTTATTGGTCAGTACTGGTGGAGTCAGCAAGACCAAGACAACAAGATCCACTGGGTTAGTTGGAAGAAAATGGCTTGTCCGAAGGCGCATGGAGGGCTCGGGTTTCGGGACATGCATAGCTTTAACCTAGCTATGTTGTCGAGGCAGATTTGGAGGCTAATTCAGTGTCCAGATAGCCTTTGTGCACGGCTTTTGAAGGCTCACTACTTCCCTAATGGTCATATCCTGGATGCACAGCCAAGGGAAGGTATTTCATATTCATGGCATATCTTATTGCATGGTCTCGACCTGGTGAAGCAGGGCTATATTTGGCGCATCGGCAATGGATCGCGGGTGAAAATTTGGTCTGACCCATGGGTTCCTAGGCCCTGGGCGAGAAGGATCATTACTCCGAGGGAGGGAAATTTGCTTGAGTATGTGTCTGACCTAATCAGCCCGATAACCGGAGGGGGGGATGAACATCTTGTCAGGGATACCTTTTGGGCGGATGATGCGCGTCATATCCTGCAGATCCCCCTACGAGACGGGGTGGAAGATTTCATCGCATGGCAGTTTGATAATAAAGGCATACACTCAGTCAAGTCAGCATATAAACTCCATGTCGAGACTGAGAAACGACATGTGAGTGGGGGCGCCGGGGGTAGCACTGGAAACAATCATAACCTGGACAGGTGTGATGATGACTCATGGAAGCGGATATGGAAATTACCATGCCCCAAAAATGTGCAGCTGTTTATCTGGCGACTGAAGCACGAGTCGCTAGCCCCGCGCACGAACTTAGTCAGACGGGGAATACAAATCCAGGACACCAAGTGCCTTTTCTGTGGCCGGGTGGATGAGGATGGTGCACACTTGTTCATCAAATGTAAGTCGGTTAAGGAGGTATGGAGAGACCTAGCGCTGGAACCGGAGCGCATGAAATTGGAGACGACGACGTCGGTGCTTGCGATGATGGACCTGCTGTGGGGCTTGCATGAAAACAAGCGTATTATGATCACCATCCTATGGTGGAACTGGTGGAATAACCGCAACAAGTTCCGGGAGGGAGAGCTTCCTGTCGAGGCGCCGGAGTTAGCCAGAAGGGTCCGTGCTGAAGTACTAGAATATGCAGAAGCGCTGCAGCCGGCCGCCAAGGGAAAACATATGCAGCTATGGCAGCCTCCGCCGAATGCTATGATCAAGATAAACACGAACGCAACGTTTCGGGTGAGAGATTCTCATGCTGGATGGGGAGTTGTTGCCAAGGATACAGAAGGAAATATTGTTGCAGCTCGAGCTGGTCGTCAAGACCATATATGTGATGTTTTTGGGGCCGAAGCACATGCGATGACACAGGCCATAGCCATGGCTGCTGAACTGGGAATGATACGGGTGGTTTTTGAGACCGACTCCCAACTCCTGGCCGACGCATTGGACTTGCGGAAGGTTGATTCGTCACCTTATGCGGCGATTATCGAGGACTCGAAATTCCAACTGAAACTGTGGTTCTCCAAACATGTAATATCAGCGTGCCGGCGTAGTGCCAACCATGTAGCTCATGAACTTGCTGCCATTGGGCGCATGTATGAACCAAACCACTATATAGAGTAGGAGTCAGATGTACCAGCCCCTGTGGCTGTTTGTGCTCAAGGCAATTTGCCTAAGCACCGTTAAAGTTCAATAAAGCTCTGCTTTACCTAAAAAAACCACGCAACAAGCCACAATCTATCGATCGCTACTATGCCCCGCGGTAAAAAAAGAAAGTAAACCGCCCGCCCGCACGACCTCCTCCTTCTCCCGCACGACCTCCTCCTTCTCCCGCACGACCTCCTCCTCCTCCTCCCGCAGCCGCGCCCTTCACCGCCTCCTCGCGCCGCCGGAGCCACGGGAAGCGGCCGCGGGTCGCCGGGAGCCTCCCCGACCGCGGGAGCCCACCCCGCCCCCGCCGCGGCTCGCCGGGAGCCTCCCCTGCCGCCGGAGCCGCCCCGCCGCAGCTTGGCCTCCGCCACTCCGCCACTCCGCCGGAGCGAGTCTCTCTCCTCTTCACTTGGGATGGGACGCCTCCTCTCCTCTGCTCCCAGCCGGATCCAATCCACCTCGCTCCGGCATGCAGCCACGGAAGGCCAGGTCCGTGCGCCTCTTTCCCATGGCCATGGAGTCGCCGCAGCTGCCATGGAATGCCTGGATGTCGTCAAGGTCCCTCTTCTCCTCTCCCAATTGGACTCTTGATTGTTTTGGATTTGGCGGCTCCCCTCACTCACACCTTCCCTCCTTGATGCAGATGCACGCAGGTGCAGCACCTACACCGATGTCTGCTCTTGAGACACAGATAACAGAGGAGAGGACAAGTCTAGAATTGCTAGACTGAATCTATCCATCTGCTCTGCTCTCGGGACAACAGAGGAGAGGACAAGTCCAGAATTGCTAGACTGAATCTATCCATCTGCTCAGCTCAGTTCATGTAGGTCAGGTCACATCACGGAGGGATTCCTGCGAATCTACATACAACTTCAATTAATTTATTAGTACTAGGTGGGTGTGAGAAAACTGAAACTTTTAGATTCATGCTTGCTTGGATGCGTGACACACAACACTGTTTGCTCGTCTCAACTCTGTGGTTTTGCTTATGTACCAACATCTTCTCAACTTTGTGTTCTATTTATGGAAATTGTAGAGGCTAGAGACATAGCAATCGTCAGGCTTCAGTTTTGTACTGACCACTCCAAGGCTTGTTCAACCTGGTGAATCTTTCCTTCATCTGCATCATTTTTCGCTTCAGTCTGTACATCCTCGCCCTCCGCCCACTGATCCTATTCTCCGCCGCCCGCCTTCCTCTGCTCCTCCTCTGCCGCCGCCGATCTCATCTGAGCCAGTAAGTTTTCTTTACATTCAAGTGTGCATTGTTTGAACAACATGCTTGTGGTTCTGTTCTTTCCACACAAGATAATCTGATACATACATGATCCTTATGGTTATGATTATTTTAGTGCATACATACATGATTCTTCCACACAGCAGGAACAATTATTCTGGAACAATTGCCGTATGTGAATTATCATGATCCAACGCCAATGCCACACACAGCGCTAAAAGGGTTACAGTTTATGAGGACATATTGAATTAGTGAGGATTTCAGAAATTTGTAGTCCAAGCAACTCATACATTTGAAGTTTTGTTGCTTACCTTCCCATCCCATTGTGTTGCTATGCTCCTGAAGTTACCTAACTACAGGAAAGGAGGCAAAAGTTTTGCTATATTGGGTTATCCACAATAGTATCGGCAACGATGTTTTGTTTTGTCGCAACTACTCAAATATATAATCTAAATAATCTAAATATATAATCTGCACAATGTAGTTTGAGTTAAAAAATACCACATTGTAGTTTCAATTTTTTTTAAAAAACCCACGTGTTTTGTTGTTTCAAGAGATTGAGTCATGGGCTGTGAGCAAGTATTATATATTGAAATGAAAGGTAGATCTATTTAGATCATGAAGGTTTGTGCACCGTGATGCAAAGGCCGTATGCATCGACGAGGCGAAGGTGGGGCTTACCGGGATGGGTTGAGAGGAGGCAGTGGAGAGAGGAAATGGGAGAGGCGGATGGTGAATATAGGAGGTGAAAAAGGATGCATCTACTTAGTCCTTCTGTTGAATGCATAAAAGGCACCCTGCAGCCTCTCTGCTTGCAAAATAGATGCTCTCTGCTTGGTACACTCATGACATTAAACCTTTCATCTCCAGTTAGAGATGCAACTTGATTTGACCTAAAAAATTCTATTTTTGAGTATTACTTTCTTCCACACCTCTGCAACATCTTCTGAAGCCTCTACTCTTAACGAGTCTGCTGCTATCGCTTTCTTAAATTTTATACGGGAAAATAATGTAGTACTTTTTTAAAAAAAATTTGTGCAAGCTAATATGTTTCAAGATTCATGAAACATATGTTTCAACATTCAAATGTTTACATAAAAACCATATGCGGCAAAACTGAATGACATTTTGAAATATATAATTTTGACAGAATGAAAACAAATTCAGTTTCCTCTTCCTCCCTAACTATGCATACTTTATTTCTACAGGTACAGAATATTGCTACTCATCAACATCTGCAGCATCTAAGGTCCTTTTCGTCACATATTCATATTTACTTGAGATTCTGCTTACTTTGTTTGCACCATTTAATAATTGAGCTTCTCAATATTGCATGAATATTTCTAATGATGTACGATGTTCCCCATTTCTTTAACATCCCTGGCATGTGTGTGCTCCATTAGTGAATGACAAATTTCTGAATTTTTGTGATGAACAATGTTTACGTTCGTTTAGGCAGCTCACCGGCATCCATCATGGTTTGCTATTTTAGAATTAATCAAGATTACCTTTCAGGCTTCTTCCGTTGCCTAGCTAATTCCCTCCTTGTAGGCCATGTTGTGGTCTGAAATTGAACGTATACATATGATCCTGGTTTTTCTACACCGCCAACTTTACTATTGATTACTCCTAGAACCTTAAGTTGATCTGAATAGACATAGCGAAGTAGATGCAAACTTCAGGATAAAAGCATGTATATCATGGAATGATAGGAAGAGGGCTCTGAGCTAGACATGTAGATTATACCGTTTAATGTTAGCTCCATCAATACTGATACATATACGATTTCCTGTTGTAGATAGGTAAACATTTTGCAAGTAATGTAATTTGGTAAATAACCTAAAGTATTAACCTTACTGCTATCTCAAAGTATGATGCGATTATTCAGTATCCATTGCCTGATATAGTCAGTCAGAGGCATCAAATCAAATCTCCCTTAAATGATTAAATCATTTAACTGCACATCACAAGTATCAGCCTCCATCTGCCACCAATATTGCAAGAAACAAGGCATGCTGATCTAATAACCGTCTTTATATATATTATTAACCTAACAAGTGAGCTGATGATCAGGAAATCATGTTTAACTATCAATAAGTGATACCATTTCTTGGTTCAGTGAAGTGATTATGTGGATCTTGTGAGGAAAACAGATATGCCAAGAAGCCTGGGAGGTTGTCTACAGTCACTGGCCTGGTATGTGACCTGCTTGCATCTTTTCCTGATTACCTCACAACTGCAGTTGTCTATGTTTTATATTAACCATCGTTTTATCAATTTAATTCACAAGTTTGTTTCTCGAATTTACATGTATGCGTTGATGACATGAAAACTGAACATATATTTGTTTGACACTGAGTTCTGCTGAACATGTAAGTATAGCCGGGAGAGTCATGTATTCGCTCGATGCCATAGCTCACCAACCCCGAGCTGTTGCCACTGTCGAAGACACCTTAATATTAAACAATAAGTATTATATTCATTAAGAGAGTTTCCTCGCTATGTGGTGTTAATTCTGATCCATATGATTTCTCGCACAAAGAATGCGTCTATATGACATGAGGTTAGTCTTCTTTAACTCCTTTCTGATCTATTAATTATTAAGCGTCCCATCTCTTGGTCTCAAAGTTTTCGAGAAAATGATTTATTTTGTTTAGTGCCATTCAAGAGATGTGGATAAAAAATCATGTTTAACTATCAATAAGTGATCCCATTTCTTGGTTCAGTGAAGTGATTATGTGGATCTTGTGAGGAAAACAGATAGGCCAAGAAGCCTGGGAGGTTGTCTAGAGTCACTGGCTTGGTATGTGACCTGCTTGCATCTTTTCCTGATTACCTCACAACTACAGTTGTCTACGTTTTATATTAACCATCGTTTTATCAATTTAATTCACAAGTTTGTTTCTCGAATTTACATGTATGCGTTGATGAGATGAAATCTGAACATATATTTGTTTGACACTGAGTTCCTTGGCGCAGTGGTAAAGCTGCTGCCTTGTGACCATGAGGTCATGGGTTCAAGTCCTGGAAACAGCCTCTTACAGAAATGTAGGGAAAGGCTGCGTACTATAGACCCAAAGTGGTCGGACCCTTCCCTGGACCCTGCGCAAGCGGGAGCTACATGCACCAGGTTGCCCTTTGAGTTCTGCTGAACATGTAAGTATAGCCGGGAGAGTCATGTATTCGCTCGATGCCATAGCTCACCAACCCCGAGTTGTTGCCACTGTCGAAGACATCTTAATATTAAACAATAAGTATTATATTCATCAAGAGAGTTTCCTCGCTATGTGGTGTTAATTCTGATCCATATGATTTCTCGCACAAAGAATGCGTCTATATGACATGAGGTTAGTCTTCTTTAACTCCTTTCTGATCTATTAATTATTAAGCGTCCTATCTCTTGGTCTCAAAGTTTTCGAGAAAATGATTTATTTTGTTTAGTGCCATTCAAGAGATGTGGATAAAGATATCAAGTCGTAGTTTCATTGTGCATCATGCTTTTTGTGGGGGTTTCACTGCTTTTTTTGCATGATTTCTCAACATGGTAGCATGGTCTATCATATTAAACCTCTTGTTTGTGTGCTAGATATATTTCGCTATACAGGCCAACATGTGTCGGGTGCATGTAAGACTCCATATATAGGATCCACATCATAATGTTCCAGTCCATAGGTTCCATCCCCCTTTATCTTTCTTGATCTCGATTCAGTTGGTTGTATTTCTTGTTTGCGTATAATTTCAAGATGATTAATGTGAAGTGATGACTTGCATGTAATTTCAAGCTGGTTGTAACCCTAAAAAGGATAGATTGAGTGAGGCTGGGCTGTATGGTTGAAAATCGTATATTTACATTTGTTCTCTCCACGATCATGTAGCGGTGTGATTATTTTTGCAGTTTCTCTAATTACCATTTTCTCTTATTCTAGCTTATATTGTTGTGTTGACAACACTGGAGGGATGTTACTGAAGGAATATTCAATAATAGCTAGAGTTTTTGTACTTACTGATTATATACATTGACATATGACCATAACTGAACAATGTTGAGTTTTCTTCTAAATTAGTATGAATTTTTTTCTGCTCAAAAACAGTTTTCTATGATATTTGTAATTTCCACGTTTCGATTGAGCTTCTTACGATCTATCAGTAAGGCCTCTCAGGTTTTAGATTTGTGATTAGATCGTTGCATATAAGCCAAAATGAGTCTATAATAAGGGAAATAAACTGGCTACGCTTACCGTATGGATGAAACTGAAGAGTGAAGTGATATTTCTTTCTACCATTGCATAGCTTTACCATCACCGATCCATGTTAAGTGTGATTTATTTCTCTGTACATTATTCGGATACAAAGGATTCAAGCTGAAAAGAAGATGCAGTGGATTCAATGTTATGCAGAACATTATCACAAGTTGGCATTTCCTGTGAAACGAAGACCATTATATAGAACATTGATTAATTTGTAGAAAAATGCTGATAGCCAAAGGTTAATGCTGATAGCCAAAGGGTAATGCTGATAGACCATTATATATAAATACTTGAAATAATTCAGTTATGGTTTCTATCAATATATTGTTTCTACTGCATATATATTACTTTTAGCTACGCAATTTCCTCCGACAGCCAAAGGCTTGTCTATTAGTATCTTTTGTATTTGATGGGATCTTGTAACGAGAAAAAACCTTCGAAGCAAGAAACAGGAAACAAAAAGCTTGATAGTATTGTACTATTTTATCTCACTGGAAAATTATGTGTACTCATTAATATGTGCATTTGCACGTACATGATTACTAGTGAGAGAAAAGGGCCCACAGAACCCAGCACAAGCCTGTTGTAAACAAGAAAAAAAGGTGCATAATCCTAGACGGGCCGTCCCTACTAGTCCAGACGACGAAACAAGTGGACAACCGAGCCAGCCTACACAAAAGACGCGTAGGTCTTGAAGCCCCTGCATCCTATGGTAATGGGGTTGACTGAGACTTTGTTAACTCTCAGCTGAATGAGGTTTAGCAAAATTGATACTCCCTCAATTTCTATATACAAAGCCGCAAATTCAGATTACAAGTATTGAGGTAATATTTAATGTCTACTTTGCACGCTAGCTTTTTTTTTGTTTACTAGAATCATTAATATGTAGTATACATGCAACGAAGGACTGGACCTTGAGAGAGAGTAGTTGAGTGTCATCATGACTATATGCATGCGAGATTAAACATGTTGCTAGAAAAAAAATATCTTTATCTGGATTATTGTTGGTGGGCTTGTATAGATGTAAAATGTATTTTTCGTAGTGTATTATATTTAGCTAGTTCTATCTGCATGATGGGGAGTAACTTAGACTAGTAACATGCAAATGTTATTAGTCTATGTTACTACCTCTATAATACTACATATGTGTGGCATTTTGCAACAATTTATTTATTAAATTATACTCATTTTATAGCTTCTCATTTTTCATTAATTACTTATCACATCATTTATTTGTCTAGACATATGTTATGTTATCACTTATTTTTTTTCCACTATGGATAGCTTAAGGGCTCACAGCTGATTTGAGAAAATCAAGATGAGTTAGGTATGCATCACCGATGCGGAGTTCAAGATTGCTGTAAATCAAGTCCTAAAGTTATAGAAGCATAGAGGAAGCAAAGAACATTTTCTCAATTCCTATAATTCATGTGTCTTAAATAGACCCAGAAATACAGATCCAGTTTCTTTCATAAATAATAGGTGATTCTTAAATAAGTTAATGATACAACTAGTATGGTAACCGTGCTATGCATCCCTCGGAACACCACTGACCGTACCAGCTGGATCTGCCCGACATTCTGTTTTCTTTTCGAAAAAACTTTCGATCTATTCATCAACTACCAAGATAGTATGAAAAACACTAGGAGTAAAAATCACATCCAAGTTTATAGATCATCTAGGGACGACTACAAGCATTGGAGCGAGCTGAAGGCGTTTATCCCTCCCTCGTCGGAGCCGAACAAACATTGTTGTAGTAGACAGTTGAAAAGTCATCATGCTAAGGCCTCATAGGACCAACGCATTAGAACAACAACCGCCACCAATGAAAAAAATACAGATCGGAAGAATCCAACCTGCAGACACACAGACGTAGACGAATGAAGACTAGATCCAAGCGGATCTACCGAAAGACAAACGCCAATTGGATCCCACGAGATTCGTCGAAAACACACCTTCACACGCCCTCCGACGGCGCTAGAAGCACAGCCCGAACGAGGGCTGGGTGGGAAAAACCTTATTCCATCTTCAGAAAGCCGTCACAACCTCGTCTTCCTGATCATGGCATAAACTCTGACAAAACTTAGAAAAACACCTAAAACGAAGCCTTCCTACCGACAAGAGCCGGGATTCACCGCGCCTCCATGGTCCTAGGACCATAGGAGAGGCGAACCGACAACAACGCTGACGAGAGACAGGAAACCCGAGCTGTGCGCCTTAGGTCACTTGCATGAGCGAACGGGTATGTCTCTACTCCCGGTGATCTGTTTGATGGCTCCTATACTATCATCGACACCTTCCATCTGAATGCAAACTCATCCTACTCAATTTTTATTTATATAGAGGAATGAAAAGGGATTTGGAGACCATGGACCTGTTCATAAAGGCACAAGGAAAAAGGAGATATGCACATGTATGTACAAACGCAAGGCAAAGTTAGATGATGCAGAGTGGACTTCTCCTTATTAGATGGACCAGCAAAAAGGCTCAAGCGTTGCAACGGGAGAAAGAACAATCATAACTTCAATGGCCTTGACCATATTTTGCTACATCACCGACATACATTATCACTCTCAATTTCGTGAAATCATGAACATTTTTTTAAACTCGTGCACTTATTTGAAATCATAAACATTTTTCAAATTCATGAACACTTTTACAAATTTTTTAACATTTTATAAAATCAAGAATATTTTTCGTATTCATGGATATTTTATACTATTTGAAACCTTTTTTAAAGTTGTGAACATTTTTCCAAACAATTTTCTTGAATCGACAAACATTTTTTTTGGAAAATGGTGGAACAATTTTCGAAATTCACGAACATTTTTCTTGATTTAACGAACATTTTTTAAATGCATGATAATTTTTTGAATTAGCGACATTTAATGAATGAATAAACTATTTTGTAGTCACAAAAAGTTTTTGAATTTTTAGGATAGTTTTTCATTCATTAACATTTTTTGAATTAAATTTTTTTTGTTCAGTTTCATAAATATTTTTTCATAACTATTTTTTTAAATCATGAACATTTTTTGATTTCCCAAAATAATGTTTTCCAAATTTCAAACAATTGTTGGATAAGTAAACATTTTCTAAAAAATCACAAACATTTTTTGAATCCACCAACACTTTATTTTAAAATTCTCATTTTTTATTTTCGTAACTTTTTTGAAGTCCCAAATTATTCAAAGTAGAAAAAACTAAAACAGAAAATAAATAGGAAAATAAAAAAACCAAATTTAAAAAACAGGTCACCTGGACATGGGCCAGCTCAAACGGGCGTGCTACATCCTCTCCCAGCATACAAAGCGTAGTATAGGAGGTCCCTACTTTATGGGCCGGCCCAGACAAAGAATTCCCCTGTGCGAAACTTTTTTATCATAAGAGATATGGTTGGTTTCGGACCCCTCCTTCAAGGGCCACGAAATTCCCCCTTCTTCCTCCACATATACAACCCTTAGGGCACTGTTTAGACTTTGGGTTTGTTTAGATTAAAAGTTCGCTATTCGTGCAACTTCGCGTATTTTGTTTGTGTTCAAGGACCAGACCAAGACGTCACAAAACCCATCTTGATCAATAAAACTTTCATCTTATATTCGCAATATCCAGATTGCAATATCAGTTTCTTGCTTGTTCTTCGTTTGCTCGTAGGAAATAGACCCTCGTGGTCAGGTTGATCGTGCTCCGGCGTGGTCAATAACCCCTCGGAAGTTGGTTTAGCGATTGCTAAGGCACGACGTCTTCGCACGTTCGTAGTCAGATCGTCAAATTTGACTCCCATAGAAAACGATATCTATCTTATCGAAACAACGCGACACCTTCACCTCCATCAGAGATGGCATTGATGGGTAATATTTTTTAACTTCTGGGGCAATTTCCTAACGTAACGACAGAAGAAACAACCTCTTTCTTATTATTAGGTATAGATATAGATATGAATTGGCGGAGCTACTCCTGAATAAGGGAACTCTGCTCGTCGCCGCCGCCGAAGGTCGAACCAGCCGACGATTCGTGAAAAGAATTAGTCATCATGGCGCGACCGTGTGGCTGACTACAGAAAATAAAATTGTTACTACAAAACTAAATTTGGTTTTCATATATCAAAATAATTTAGGTACTGATAATTATATGAGCATAGATATAGGATTAGTACTGATAATGCTGAAATTTTGTCTATTTTGGGCCAGCCCAATAGCATTTTCAGAAATTCCTAATAAATCCTAAAGGCCCACGCAGCCCATTTGTGCAAGGAAAGAGGTGGAACTAAAGTTTAATCCCATATTGCTAGTTTGGTGAGAGTTGGACCTCCTTATAAGGGAGGATATTTCCCCACATGTATGAGCATGAGAACAAGAGGGACATTCGCGTGCGCTCCTCCTCCGCCACCCGCCACGCCACGCCTCATCACGACGCGCCGCGCTGCGGTTGCGGGAATGAGCCGAACCGATGTCTAAATTTTTGCCACGCATGACTGGTATACGAAAGGTCACACGAAAGTTGAAAAGATTTTTGCTATAGTGGAGACTGAATGCGAACGACGCATCCCTTCGGCTACTGGCTGTTCACTTCACCTCCCTCTCTTCGTTTCATCTCCCGTCGCTGCCCTCTCGCCTTCTTCTCCTGCGCCTATAAAAAGGAGGTCGCTCCTCCCAGAGAGACGCACCAGAAGATCATCTCCCTTTTGCCACCAAGTTCCTGAGCACTGCGCTGCTGCTACGTTCTTCCCCATCCCGGCTTGCGGCGTGCACCACAGGTCGGCACAGTAGGCCTCTGAAACCACACCACTTTGAGTCCTGTACGGGAGAAGGGTGATAAGGTTTTTGGAGAACGCTCTCCGTGACTACTAACTTCTTCATCACGAACGCCCCGGACTCCGATGACTTCTTCCCCAACGTCGACAACCTCCTCAATGACATGGCTAGCGAGGACACAGACCCCAAGTCCAATGCTACTGTTGTTGTTGCTATCCCATACGTGTTCTTACTCTTTCTATTAGAGGTCTTTCCACAGTTCCTTGTTCTAGTGTCTGCCCTACATATGTTAGGTTCTACTTCATATATGCAACTTGATCTAGTGTCTGTTCTAGATGTGTTCAGTTCAAGTGCATATATGCAGATGCTATTTACCTTCTCTCTGTCAGAGTGCATGACTTGCTTTATCTCTACTATATTATTCATGCTTTATCTAGTATTTTTGTTAGTAAAATTATTTGGTAAATTGCTCATATTTCCAACAATCCAAAAACCTTATTATAGGCAATTTACCCCGAGTGGTTTTGCTGCTTCCATGGGACATCCTATGTTTGAGGGTATCCACTATAAGAAGTGGCGTGTGAGAGTAGTCTTATGGTTTCAAACCATGAGTTGCTATGACGCCACTCTTGGCAATCCTGAAGGAGAATATGATGCTCAACAGGAACAAGCTTTTCAGAAAATGGATACCCTGTTTAAGGCTGCTCTCTTGAGTGTTATTGGTGAGAACATAGTTGATGCTTATGCGTCAATTGATAATGAAAAGATATGTGGAATGCATTCGAGGCCAAGTTTGGGGTCTCGGATGCTGGCACTGAGCTGTACATCATGGAGCAATTCTATGATTACAGGATGACTGAAGAGCGTGATGTCTACTATGCAACTTTATTCTTGTAGACACGTGTTGGGCCTCCAAGCGCAGAGTTTTGTAGGACAGTAAAAATTTACCCTCAAGTGGATGACCTAAGATTTATCAATCCGTGGGAGGCGTATGATGAAGATAGTCTCTCTCAAACGACCCTGCAACCAAATACAAGAAATCTCTTGTGTCCCCAACACACCCAATACAATGGCAAATTGTATAGGTGCACTAGTTCGGCGAAGAGATGGTGATAAAAGTGTAATATGGATGGTAGAAATATATTTTTATAATCTGAATAAATAAAAACAACAAGGTAGCAAATAGTAAATAGGCACAAAAACGGTATTGCAATGCTTAAAAATTAGGCCTAGGGTCCATACTTTCACTAGTGCAACCTCTCAACAATGCTAATATAATTGGATCATATAACCGTCCCTCAACGTGCAACGAAGAATCACTCCAAAGTTTCTATCTAGCGGAGAACATAAGAATAAATTGTTTGTAGGGTATGAAACCACCTCAAAGCTATTCTTTCCGATCAATCTATCCTAGAGTTCGTAGTAAAATAACATGAAGCTACTCTTTCCGATTGATCTAACCAAGAGTTCGTACTAAAATAACACCAAAGAAAATTTTAGATTCATAATATTCAATCCAACACAAAGAACTTCAAAGAGTGCCCCAAGATTTCTACCGGATAAACAAAGACAAGAACATGCATCAACCCCTATGCATAGATTACCCCAATGTCACATCGGGAATCCGCGAGTTGAGTGCCAAAACATATATCAAGTGAATCAATATGATGCCCCATTGTCACCACGAGTATTCAATTGCAATACATATATCAAGTGTTCTCAAATCCATAAAAGTATTCAATTCGATAACAATGAAATCTCAAAGAGAAAAACTCAATTCATCACAACAAGATAGAGAGGGGGAAACACCATATGATTCGACTATATTAACAAAGCCCGCGATACATCAATATCGTGACATCTCAAGAACACGAGAGAGAGAGAGATTAAACACATAGCTACTGGTACAAACCCTCAGCCCCGAGGGTGGACTACTCCCTCCTCATCGTGGTGGCCGCCAGGATGATGAAGATGGCCACCGGAGATGATTTCCCCCTCTGGCAGGGTGCCGGAACGGGGTCTAGATTGGTTTTCGGTGGCTACAGAGCCTTGCGGCGGTGGAACTTCTAATCTAGGTTAACCCCTAATGGTTTCTCTATTTATAGGATTTTTTGGCGTTGGTTTCATGCTAAGATGGGACTTGAAGTGAGCACAACCCACCGGGGCAAGCCAAGCCCACCAGGCGCGCCCTGGTGGGTCGTGCCCTCCTCGTGGATCTTCTGGCCCTCCCATGAAGCTTCGGGGGTCTCTTTTGTTCCAAAAAAACCGTCAAAAAGTTTCAGCTCATTTGGAGAACTTTCATTTCTACACAAAAAACAACACCATGGTAGTTCTGCTGAAAATAGTGCCAGTCCAGGTTAGTTCCATGCAAATCATACCAAAACCATATAAAATTGTCGTAAACATGGCATGAATACTTCATAAATTATAGATACGTTGGAGACGTATCAGCATCCCCAAGCTTTATTCCTACTCGTCCTCGATTAGGTAAATGATAAAAGAAATAATTTATGAAGTGTGAATGCTAGCAAAGTGCATAAGTTTGATCAATGATAACTTCAATCACTTTTCCTAGCATCATAACAGCAACTCTTTCTCATAAAACTTATCATGATAAAGTAGCAATTTAAAACGGAATTTTTGTTGTGGAATGTTACCTATCATATTCATCATATACTCTTTTCTTTTGTAGCATGGACATTTGGACTTGAATGATTCAAAGTAATAGTCTATAATTTGACATGTGGACATCAATACTCAAGCATATCACCAAGAAACCATGTCTTTCAAAATATCAACGCTAAAATAAGTTATCCCTAGCCCATCATGCTCAATCATTGATCCATTCATGAAACACACTCACATATTAGCTACACCCAATGCTCAAGTACGATCATAGTGCCCCCTAGTTGGTGCTTTATAAGAGAAGATGGAGACTCAAATTAAAAATAAAAATTGCATAAAGTAAAAGAAAGGCCCTTCGTGGAGGGAAGTAGGGATTTGTAGAGGTGTCAGAGCTCACATCGAAAATTGAGAGATAAAAACATTTTGAGAGGCATACTTTTCCCACCAACGAAAACGACTTAGAGCTCCCAATACTTTCCGTGCTAGATATATCATAGGCGGTTCCCAAACAGAAAATAAAGTTTATTCCTTTTTCCACCATACTTTCACTTTCCATGGCTAACCGTATCCACGGGTGCCGTCCATACCAACACTTTCCAAGGAATTTATTATTTGGCAACATAAAGTAAATTAATTTTTCATTTCAGGACTGGGCATCCCTAATACCTTTGCCTTACTCTTGTGCAATGACAAGTGAATAAACACTCATCATGAGAATAACACATCTAGCATGGAAAATATTGGCCACCCCTCACCGCCTCGCGAGTGGTACGAGCACACAAAAGAGAAATTTATTTTGAAAAATTAGAGATGGCACATAAAAATTTTCTTAAAACGGCAAAAGAATACCGCATATAGGTAGGTATAGTGGACTCATGTGGCAAAACTGGTTTAAAGGTGGATGCACAAGTAGTGATCATACTTAGTGCAAAATGAAGGCTAGCAAAAGATTGAGAAGCGACCAACCAAGAAACGAATAATCTCATAAGCAAGCATTGAGCATAATTAACACCAAATAGTGCACCACAAGTAGGATGTAATTTCATTGCACAACTATTGACTTTCGTGCTTGCGTAGGGAATCACAAACCTTAACACCAATATTCTTACTAAAGCATAATTATTCACCAACATGACTCACATATCACTATCATCATATCTCAAAACTATTACAAAGAATCAAGTTTATTTTGTCCAATGATCTTCATGAAAGTTTTTATTATATCCTTCTTGGATATCTATCACTTTGGAACTAATTTTCATGTGTTGCTTTTGATAAGCTCAAACAAATATAACTGAAGATCATGAGCATAATATTTCTTTCTCTCAAATTAATTTAAGTGAAGCAAGAGAGAATTTCTTCAAAAATACTAAAGCACATCGTGCTAAAAAAGATATAAGTGAAGCACTAGAGCAAATGACAAGCTACTCCAGAAAATATATAAGTGAAGACCAATCGAGTAGTTAAGTAAATAGGTAGCTATTTGAGGATTCTCTCTTATTAAAACTTCCAGATCTAAGCATTTTATTAAAACAACAAGCAAAAACAAAATAAAATGACATTCTAAGAATATCACACATCATGTGAAGAAGCAAAAACTTAGGCTCAACCGATACTAACCGATAATTGTTGAAGAAGAAAGGTGGGATGCCTACCGGGGCATTCCCAAGCTTAGATGCTTGAGACTTCTTGAAATATTATCTTGGGATGCCTTGGGCATCCCCAAGCTTGAGCTTTTATGTCCCCTTAATGAAGGAAATATGCCCTAGAGGCAATAATAAAGTTGTTATTTATATTTCCTTATATCATGATAAATGTTTATTATTCATGCTAGAATTGTATTAACCGGAAACTTAGTACATGTGTGAATACATATACAAACAAAGTGTCCCTAGTATGCCTCTACTTGACTAGCTCGTTAATCAAAGAGGGTTAAGTTTCCTAGCCATAGACATGTGTTGTCATTTGATGAACGGGATCACATCATTAGAGAATGATGTGATGGACAAGACCCATCTGTTAGCTTAGCATAATGATCGTTTAGTTTATTGCTATTTCTTTCTTCACGACTTATACATGTTCCTATGACTATGAGATTATGCAACTCCTGAATACCGAAGGAACACTTACTGTGCTATCAAACATCACAACGTAACTGGGTGATTATAAAGATGCTCTACACGTGTCTCCGATGGTGTTTGTTGAGTCGGCATAGATTGAGATTAGGATTTGTCATTCCGATTGTCAGAGAGGTATCTCTGATCCCTCTCGGTAATGCACATCACTATAAGCCTTGCAAGCAATGTGACTAATGAGTTAGTTGCGGGATGATGTATTACGGAACGAGTAAAGAGACTTGCCGGTAACGAGATTGAACTAGGTATGATGATACCGATGATCGAATCTCGGGCAAGTAACATAACGATGACAAAGGGAACAACGTATGTTGTTGTGCGGTTTGACCGATAAAGATCTTCGTAGAATATGTAGGAACCAATATGAGCATCCAGTTTCCACTGTTGGCTATTGACCGGAGAAGTGTCTCGGTCATGTCTACATAGTTCTCGAACCCGTAGGGTCCGCACGCTTAAAGTTCGATGACGATTGGTATTATGAGTTTATGTGATTTGATATACCAAAGGTTGTTCGGAGTTCCAGATGAAATCACGGACATGACGAGGAGTCTCGAAATGGTCGAGACATAAAGATTGATATATTGGATCATGTTGTTCGGACACCGGAAGTGTTCCGGAGAGTTTCAGATAAAACCGGAGTGTTAGAGGGTTACCGGAACCCCCCGGGAAGTTAATGGGCCACCATGGGCCTTAGAGGAGAGAGGGCCGGCCAGGAGGTGGCGTGCGCCCCCCTAGTCCCAATTGGACAAGTGGTGGGGGTGGCACCCCCCTCCTTCCTTCTCTCCCCTTCCTCCTTCCTTCCCCTCCTTGTTGGACTAGGAAAGGGGGGAACCTACTCCTAGTAGGAGTAGGATTCCCCCCTTTGGGCACGCCCCTTGAGGACGGCCGGCCCCCTCCTCCCCTCCTTTACATACGGGGGAGGGGGCACCCCATAGACACACAAGTTGATTTCTTAGCCATGTGCGGTGCCCCCCTCCACAGTTTTCCACCTTGGTCATATTGTCGTAGTGCTTAGGTGAAGCCCTGCACCAGTAAATTCATCATCACCGTCACCACGACGCCGTGCTGATGAAACTCTCCCTCGGCCTCAGCTGGATCTAGAGTTCGAGGGACGTCACCGAGTTGAACGTGTGTAGATCGCGGAGGTGCCGTGCGTTCGGTACTTGATCGGTTGGATCGCGAAGACGTTCAACTACATCAACCGCGTTACTAAACGCTTCCGCTTTCGGTCTATGAGGGTACGTGGACACACTCTCCCCGCTCGTTTCTATGCTTCTCCTAGATAGATCTTGCGTGATCGTAGGATTTTCTTTTGAAATACTACGTTCCCCAACAGTGGCATCCGAGCCAGGACTATGCGTAGATGTTATATGCACGAGTAGAACACAAAGACTTGTGGGCGATAATATTCATACTGCTTACCAGCATGTCATACTTTGATTCGGCGGTATTGTTGGATGAAGCGATCCAGACCGACATTACATGGCCGCGTTCATGAGACTTGTTCTACCGACGTGCTTCGCACACAGAAGGCTAGTGGGTGTCTGTTTCTCCAGCTTTACTTGAATTGAGTTTGACTACGCCCGGTCCTTGTTGAAGGTTAAAATAGCACACTTGACGAAAAATCGTTGTGGTTTTGATGTGTAGGTAAGAATGGTTCTTGCTAGAAGCCCATAGCAGCCACGTAAAACTTGCAACAACAAAGTAGAGGATGTCTAACTTGTTTTTGTAGGGCATGTTGTGATGTGATATGGTCAAGACGTGATTATATAAATTTTTGTATGAGATGATCATGTTTTGTAACAGTTATCAGCAACTGGCAGGAGCCATATGGTTGTCACTTTATTGTATGAAATGCAATCGCCATGTAATTGCTTTACTTTATCACTAAGCGGCAGCGATAGTCATAGAAGCAATAATTGGCGAGACGACAACGATGCTACGATGGAGATCAAGTTGTCAAGCCGATGACGATGGTGATCATGACGGTGCTTTGGAGATGGAGATCAAAGACACAAGATGACGATGGCCATATCATATCACTTATATTGATTACATGTGATGTTTATGATTTATGCATCTTATTTTGCTTAGTACGGCGGTAGCATTACATGATGATCTCTCACTAAATTTCAAGGTATAAGTGTTCTCCCTGAGTATGCACCGTTGCTACAGTTCGTCGTGCCGAGACACCACGTGATGATCGGGTGTGATAAGCTCTACGTTCACATACAATGGATGCAAGCCAGTTTTGCACAAGCAGAATACTCAGGTTAAACTTGACGAGCCTAGCATATGCAGATATGGCCTCAGAACACTGAGACCGAAAGGTCGAGTGTGAATCATATAGTAGATATGATCAACATAGTGATGTTCACCATTGAAAACTACTCCATCTCACGTGATGATCGGACATGGTTTAGTTGATATGGATCACGTGATCACTTAGATGATTAGAGGCATGTGTATCGAAGTGGGAGTTCTTAAGTAATATGATTAATTGAACTTCAATTTATCATGAACTTAGTACCTGATAGTATTTTGCATGTCTATGTTGTTGTAGATAAATGGCCCGTGCTACTATTCCTTTGAATTTTAATGCATGCCTAGAGAAAGCTAAGTTGAAAGATGATGGTAGCAACTACACAGACTGGGTCCATAACTTGAGGATTATCCTCATTGCTGCATAGAATAATTACATCCTGGAAGCACCGCTAGGTGCGAAGCCCATTGCAGGAGCCACACCAGATGTTATGAACGTCTGGCAGAGCAAAGATGATGACTACTCGATAGTTCAGTGTGCCATGCTTTACGGCTTAGAATCGGGACTTCAATGATGTTTTGAACGTCATGGAGCATATGAGATGTTCCAGGAGTTGAAGTTAATATTTCAAGACTCATGCCTGAGTCGAGAGGTATGAGACCTCTGACAAGTACTTTGCCTACAAGATGGAGGAGAATAGCTCAACCAGTGAGCATGTGCTCAGAATGTCTGAGTACTACAATCGCTTGAATCAAGTGGGCGATAATCTTCCAGATAAGATAGTGATTGACAGAGTTCTCTAGTCACTATCGCCAAGTTACTGGAACTTCACGATGAACTATAATATGCAAGGGATGATGAAAATGATTCCCGAGCTCTTCGTGATGCTGAAATCAACGAAGGTAGAAATCAAGAAAAGCATCAAATGTTGATGGTTAACAAGACCACCAGTTTCAACTAAAAGGGCAAGGGAAGGAAAGGGAACTTCAAGAAGAATGGCAAGCAAGTTTTCACTCCCGTGAAGAAGCCCAGAGTTAGACCTAAGCCTGAAACTGAGTGCTTCTACTGCAAAGGGAATGGTCACTGGAAGCGGAACTACCCCAAACATTTGGCGGATAAGAAGGATGTCAATGAGAACAAAGGTATATTTGATATACAGATTATTGATGTGTACTTTACTAGTGTTCATCGTAACCCTAGGTATTTGATACCGGTTCAGTTGCTAAGATTAGTAACTCGAAAAGGAGTTGCAAAATGAATAGAGACTATTTGAGGGCGAGGTGACAATGTGTGTTGGAAATGATTCCAAAGGTTGATAAGATCACCATCGCACACTCACTTTACCTTAGGGATTAGTGTTGAACCTAAAATAAATGTTATTTGGTGTTTGCGTTGAGCATAATATGATTGGATCATGTTTATTGCAATACGGTTATTCATTTAAATCAAAGAATAATTGCTATTCTGTTTACATGAATAAAACCTTCGGTGGTCATATACCCAAGGTGAATGGTTTATTGAATCTCGATCGTAGTCATACACATATTCATAATATTGATGCCAAAAGATGCAAAGTTGATAATGATAGTGCAAGATACAAGTGGCACTGCCGTTTAGGTCATATTGGTGTAAAGCGCATGAAGAAACTCCATGCGGATGGATTTTTGGAATCACTTGATTATGAATCATTTGATGCTTGCGAACCGTGCCTCATGGGCAAGATGACTAAAACTCCGTTCTTTAGAACAGTGGAGCGAGCCATTGACTTATTGGAAATAATACATACCAATGTATGCGGTCCAATGAGTGTTGAGGCTCGCGGCGGGTATCGTTATTTTCTGACCTTCACAGATGATTTGAGAAGATATGGGTAATCTACTTAATGAAACATTTGAAAAGTTCAAAGAATTTCAGAGTGAAGTGGAAAATCATCGTAACAAGAAAATAAAGTTTCTATGATCTGACCGCGGAGGCAAATATTAGAGTTACGAGTTTGGTCTTCATTTGAAACAATATGAAATAGTTTCGCAACTCACGCCACCTGGAACACCACAGCGTAATGGTTTGTCCGAACGTCGTAACCGTACTTTATTAGATATGGTGTGATCTATGATGTTTCTTACCTATTTACCATTATCGTTTTGGGGTTATGCATTAGAGACAACTGCATTCATGTTAAATAGGGCACCATCTAAATCCATTGAGACGACACCATATGAACTGTGGTTTAGCAATAAACCTAAGCTGTCGTTTATTAAAGTTTGGGGTTGCAATGCTTATGTTAAAAAGTTTTAGCCTGATAAGCTCAAACCCAAATCGGAGAAGTGCGTCTTCATAGGATACCCAAAAGAAACTGTTGGGTACACCTTTTATCACAGATCCGAAGGCAAGATCTTTGTTGCTAAGAGTGGATCCTTTCTAGAGAAGGAGTTTCTCTCGAAAGAAGTGAGTGGGAGGTAAGTAGATCTTGATGAGGTAATTGTACTTTCTCCTGAATTGGAAATAGTTCATCACAGAAATCAGTTCTAGTGATGCCTACACCAATTAGTGAGGAAGTTAATGATGATGATCATGAAACTTTAGATCAAGTTACTACCGAACCTCATAGGTCAACCAGAGTACGTACCGCACCAGAGTGGTATGGTAATCCTATTCTGGAAGTCATGTTACTAGACCATGATGAACCTACGAACTATGAGGAAGTGATGATGCACCCATATTCCGCGAAATGGCTTAAGGCCATGAAATCTGAGATGGGATCCATGTATGAGAACAAAGTATGGACTTTGATTGACTTGCCGATGAACGGTGAGCCATTCAGAATAAATGGATCTTCAAGAGGAAGACGGACGCTGATAGTAGTGTTACTATCTACAATGCTCGAATTGTCGCAAAAGGTTTTTGACAAGTTCAAGGTGGTTACTACGATGAGATTTTCTCACTCGTATCGATGCTTTAAAGTCTGTCTGAATCATGTTAACAGTTGCTGCATTTTATGAAATCTGGCAAATGGATATCAAAAGTACATTCCTTAATGGATTTATTAAAGAAGAGTTGTATATGATGCAACCAGAAGGTTTTGTCAATCCTAAAGGTGCTAACAAAGTGTGCAAGCTCCAGCGATCCATCTATGGACTAGTGCAAGTATCTCGGAGTTGGAATATATGCTTTGATGAGTTGATCAAAGCCATATAGTTTTATACAAACTTTTGGAGAAGCCTGTATTTAAAAGAAAGTGAGTGGGAGCTCTGTAGCATTTCTGATATTATATGTGGATGAGATATTGTTGATCAGAAATGATACTGAATTTCGGGATAGCATAAAAGGATACTTGAATAAGAATTTTTCAATGAAAGACCTCGATGAAGCTGCTTACATATTGGGCATCAAGATCTATAGAGATAGATCAAGACGCTTGATGAATTTTTCAATGAGTACATACCTTGACAAGTTTTTGAAGTAGTTTAAAATGGAACAGTCAAAGAAGGAGTTCTTTCCTGTGTTGCAAGGTGTGAAGTTGAGTAAAGACTCAAAACCCGACATGGCAGAAAATATAAAGAGAATGAAAAGTCATTCCCTATGCCTCCATCATAGGTTCTATAAAGTATGCTATGCTATGTACCAGACCTATTGTATACCTTAGCATGATTTTGGCAAGGGAGTACAATAGTGATCTAGGAGTAGATCACTAGACAACGGTCAAAATTATCCTTAGAGGACTAAGGAAATATTTCTCGGTTATGGAGGTGATAAAAGAGTTCATCGTAAAGAGTTACGTCAATGCAAGCTTTTGACACCGATCTAAATGACTCTAAGTCTCGATCTAGATACATATTGAAAGTGGGAGCAATTAGCTAGAGTAGCTCCGTGCAGAGTATTGTAGACATAGAAATTTGCAAAATACATACGGATCTAAATGTTGCAGACCCGTAGACTAAACTTCTCTCACAAGCAAAACATGATCACTCTTTGGGTGTTAATCACATAGCGATGTGAACTATATTATTGACTTAGTAAACCCTTTGGGTATTAGTCACATGAAGATGTGAACTAATCACATAAAGATGTGAACTATTGGTGTGAAATCACATGACGATGTGAACTAGATTATTAACTCTAGTGCAAGTGGGAGACTGAAGGAAATATGCCCTAGAGGCAATAATAAAGTTGTTATTTATATTTCCTTATATCATGATAAATGTTTATTATTCATGCTGGAATTGTATTAACTAGAAACTTAGTAGATGTGTGAATACATAGACAAATAAAGTGTCCCTAGTATACCTCTACTTGACTAGCTCGTTAATCAAAGATGGTTAAGTTTCCTAGCCATAGACATGTGTTGTCATTTGGTGAATGGGATCACATCATTAGAGAATGATGTGATGGACAAGAACCATCTGTTAGCTTAGCGTAATGATCGTTTAGTTTATTGCCATTGCTTTCTTCATGACTTACATGTTCTTATGACTATGAGATTATGCAACTCCCGAATACCGGAGGAACACTTAGTGTGCTATCAAACGTCACAACGTAACTAGGTGATTATAAATATGCTCTATAGGTGTCTCCGATGGTGTTTGTTGAGTTGGCATAGATCGAGATTAGGATTTGTCACTCCGATTGTCGGAGAGGTATCTCTAGCCCCTCTCAGTAATGCACATCACTATAAGCCTTGAAAGAAATGTGATTAATGATTTAGTTGCGGGATGATGTATTATGGAACGAGTAAAGAGGACTTGCCGGTAACGAGATTGAACTAGGTATGATGATACCGACGATCGAATCTCGGGCAAGTAACATACCGATGACAAAGGGAATAACGTATGTTGTTGTGTGGTTTGACCGATAAAGATCTTCGTAGAATATGTAGGAACCAATATGAGCATCCAGGTTCAGCTGTTGGTTATTGACTGGAGAAGTGTATCGATCATGTCTACATTGTTCTCGAACCCGTAGGGTCCGCATGCTTAAAGTTCGATGACGATTGCTATTATGAGTTTATGTGATTTGATGTACTTAAGGTTGTTTGGAGTCCCAGATGAGATCACGGACATGACGAGGAGTTTCGAAATGGTCGGGACATAAAGATTGATATATTGGACCATGTTGTTCGGACACCGGAAGTGTTCCGGAGAGTTTCGGATAAAACCGGAGTGCCGGAGGGTTACCGGACCCCCCCGGGAAGTTAATGGGCAACCATGGGCCTTAGAGGAGATAGGGCCGGCCAAGAGGTGGCGCACGCCCCCCAATCCGAATTGGACAAGGGGTGGGGGCGGCGCCCCCCTCCTTTATTCTCTCCCCTTCCTCCTTCCTTCCCCTCCTTGTTGGACTAGGAAAAGGGGGAACCTACTCCTAGTAGGAGTAGGATTCCCCCCTTTGGGCGCGCCCCTTGAGGCCGAACGGTGCCCTCCTCCCCTCCTTTATATACGGGGGAGGGGGCAACCCATAGACACACAAGTTGATTTCTTAGCCATGTGCGGTGCCCCCCTCCATAGTTTTCCACCTCGGTCATATTGTCGTAGTGCTTAGGCGAAGCCCTGCATCGGTAACTTCATCGTCACCGTCACCACGCCGTCGTGCTGATGAAACTCTCCCACGACCTCAGCTGGATCTAGAGTTCGAGGGACATCATCGCGCTAAACGTGTGCAGATCACAGAGGTGCCGTACGTTCGGTACTTGATCGGTTGCATCACGAAGACGTTCGACTACATCAACCACGTTACTAAACGCTTCTGTTTTCGGTTTACGAGGGTACGTGGACACACTCTCCCCGCTTGTTGCTATGCTTCTCCTAGATAGATCTTGCGTGATCGTAGGAAAATTCTGAAATACTATGTTCCCCAACACTTAATTCTTTTCATATCACGGTTTTCCTAAATCTCAAAAGCTTCATCCACACAAAACTCAACAAGAACTCGTGAGATAAGTTAGTATAAACCAATGCAAAAGCCTTATCATTCTCTACTGTAGCAGATCACTAAAATTATTATTAAACATTGCATAGCATATGCCTCTACATATTTAATACTCCTATCCTCAAATAGAATCATTAAACAAGCAAACATATGCAAACATAAGAGCAATCTGCCAAAACAATTCAGTCTGTAAAGAATGCAAGAGTATCAATACTTCTTAAACTCCAAAGATTATGAAAATTTACCACACTGTATAAAACTTAGTAGAGCTTATTTTGCAAAAATTTTCAACATTTTTTCACATTCTGACTTTTCTAGGGAAGTTTTGCAACAGCGATAAACTTTCTGTTTTTTAACAGCAACGTATAGACTTGCAAAATAAGCATGCTAAAGGCTATCCTTGGCATTTTTATTGAAAATAAAGATACAAAACATTATTCTAAATAACAGAAAGAAAATCCTAACAAAATAAATTGACGCTGCAAGCAAAACACATATCATGCGACGAATGAAAACATAGCTCCAAGTGAGGTTACCGATAATGTTGGAGACGAAAGAGGGGATGCCTTCCGGGGCATCCCCAAGCTTAGTTGCTTGGATCTTCCTTGAATATTACCTTGGTGTGCCTTGGGAATACCCAAGCTTAGGGTCTTGTCACTCCTTATTCTCCTCATATCGACATCTCACCCAAAACTTGAAAACTTCAATCACACAAAACTTAATGGAACTTCATGAGATAGGTTAGTACGATAAAGAGCAAACCGTTTCACTTTGGTACTGTAAAAGACAAGATTCATAATTGTTTCCACACAATTCCCACTATATCATATCATTTCCACAATTTATATTGAGCAATATTGTCACACCCACGATGCGGCTATATCTCCCACGTGTCGGAGCATGACTTAGAGGCATAACCGCATTGTAGGCAATGTCGCAAGAGGGGTAATCTTTACACATCCCATGTATTGAATAAGACAAGAGGTACATAGTTGGCTTACAATCGCCACTTCACACAATAGCATAATTATATCATTACAATCATCCAGATACAATCAAGGTCCGACTACGGAACCAAAATAAAGACAACCCCAAATGCATAATGTCCCCGATCGCCCCAACTGGGCTCCTCTACTAATCACCTGGAAAGGAAACGTAGTATCGTCTTGAGTCCTCATCGAACTCCCACTTGAGCTCAGTCGCATCTCCTGGAACGGTATCATCGGTCCCTGCATCTGGTTTTGAAGTATTCTGTGAGTCACGGGGACTCAGCAATCTCACACCCTCACGATCAAGACTATTTAAGCTTATAGGTAGGGAAAAGGTATGAGGTGGAGCTGCAGCAAGCACTAGCATATATGGTGGCTAACATACGCAAATGAGAGCAAGAAGAGAAAGCAAGGCATGGTCGAGAAACTATGATCAAGAAGTGATCCAAGACTACTTACGTTCAAGCATAACAGGAGACCGTGTTCTCTTCTCGGACTCCGCCGAAAAGAGACCATCACGGCTACACACGCTGTTGATTCATTTTAATTAAGTTAAGAGCAGACTCCGCTGAAAAGAGATCTTCCCGGACTCCGACGGACCCGATCAGACTCGGAATCCCGGTTACAAGACATCTCGACAATGGTAAAACTAAACCAGCAAAGCCACCCGAATGTGCCGACAAATCCCGATAGGAGCTGCACATATCTTGTTCTCAGGGCACACCGGATTGTCCAAAATTCCGGTAGGCCAGCCTAGAGTCGCCCCTGGTGGCCACCGGCGGCTGGGAAGTTGGACCAACACTCAGAGGAGCACTGGCCTGGGGGGTTTAAAATAAAGATGACCCTTGAGTCCGCGAAACCCAAGGGAAAAAGGCTAGGTGGAAAATGGTAAAACCAAGGTTGGGCCTTGCTGGAGGAGTTTTATTCAAGGCGAACTGTCAAGTGGTTCCCATTATAACCCAACCGTGTAAGGAACGCAAAATCAAGGAACATAACACCGGTATGACGGAAACTAGGGCGGCAAGAGTGGAAAAAACACCAGGCATAAGGCCGAGCCTTCCACCCTTTACCAAGTGTATAGATGCATTAAAGTAGACCAGATATAATAGTGATATCCCACCAATAAACATGTTCCAACAAGGAACAAACTCCAATCTTCACCTGCAACTAGCAACGCTATAAGAGGGGCTGAGCAAAGCGGTAACATAGCCAAACAATGGTTTGCTAGGACAAGGTGGGTTAGAGGTTAGACATGGCAATATGGGAGGCATGATAGCAAGTGGTAGGTATTGTAGCATGGGCATAGCAATAGAGCGAGCAACTAGCAAGCAAAGATAGAAGTGATTTCGAGGGTATGGTCATCTTGCCTGCAAAGTTCTCCGAGTTGACGTAAGCTTGATCCTCGTAAACGTTCTCAATAGGCTCCTCGATCACGTACTCGTCTCCCGGCTCTACCCAAAGCAAGAACACAAGCAAAGGTAGACACAATCAACCACGGTGCAATGCGCAAGCAACATGATGCAAAACATGGCATGATATGCGGGACGTGATATGCAATGCATATGCATACTTCAGAAAGGAAAGATTGAATCAGGCCTCAACTTGGAAAACCAAGAGTGCCGCTGGAAAGATGAGTTGATTTCGGTCGAAATCAATATAAAGATCACCGGAATCGGATGCACGGTTTACAAATGGCAAGCAAAACAATAATGGCACCGATCTGCGATTAACAGCACGAGGCCATCCAAATGCATCAAGAACAACAAGCTACTGCACTCTAACATAGCAACAAATCACATGGCAGTGATCCACTCAATATGCTTGACAAAAGATGAACACTGAGCTACGGCTAATTCACTCAATAGCAGGTTCAAACAAGCATGGCAAAAGTGCAAAAGATACCAGGTTCACAGACTTAGAGAAAATAACATGTCAGGATTTAACATGAGGAAGCAATGTTTAGATCAAGATAACAACATGCTATAGGAGCATATCATGGCAAAGCAAGGCATGTCATGAAACTACACAAAGCATATAACAAAAGTCCCTTACTGACCATAAGCCAAAAAGGATCAGAAAATACAATGGCAACCATGTGAACATAGCAAGTTTCGTTAAGAGATTCAGACTTAGCAGAAAACTGGAACATGGCAAAAACATAATTACATAGGCATGTTTACAAGCTCGATGCACTCACCACAAGGCATTGCATGACAAGCTAAGCATACACCCAACAAGTAGACATGATAAATAAGCTAACCATGGCAAGAACACTCTCATAGCATGCATGGATAAACAACAACAACCTCGGCAAAATTGATTAACACGTAAACAATCTGCCAGGAACATTTTATAGCAAAAGTAGAGCAAGATTGAGTCATGCTAGGGTGCTCCATAATTGCAAACAAAGACATGGATGGATAGAGCATAACAATATCTCAAAATTATCCTTACTGAACTTGCTCAAAAGAGGCATGGATCACTCTGTAGCAACAAGAATACATGGCATAAAAATATTATCAGGGAAAAAACTTAGAAGAATTCTAAGTCCCTGAAATCAGCAACATCACGAGAGATACTTTGCATGCTTGTGCTAGTCACCAAAAAAATCACAAAAATACATGGCATACACCCCTGTAAACATGGCATGGCATACTTCAAAACACATGTAGGGCTCGAGTTCATAGGAGGCACACATTAAACATGGCAAAAATGACAAATGTCCAATATCTGTTAAGAATCTGAAACTAACATGACATAGCACTCTTGCAACATCATTTAGGGCATCAATATGAACTCAAATGAACATGGTGCAATGGAAGGAAATGAAGTGCACATCGAGACGAACAATTTGATATGCTACACGCCCAAAACAGAGTCACGGATGCTAAAATATGACATGATGAAGTATGCTAAAAAATATGCAAAACTGGGACAAAAGTCAACCCTTAGGGTTTCTCAGATCCAGATCCGGACGGCGCGCAAAATGAGGATGGTAGGAGAGTCGCCAGAGTTGGCGCCGGAGCTCGGAGAAGAGGGCCGGCGAGGTCGCCGGAGCAGGGGACGCCGGATCCGGCCACTGGAGTCTTCGGGGCGGCGCGGCGCGGCGCTCCACGGCGGCGAGGGCGTCGGCCGCGGTTGGGGTCGGCGGCGAGAGGAGAGGAGGCGGTGGTCGGCTGCGGATGGCGGCCGGTGAGGCTCGGGCGGCGGCGGGCGCGGCAGCGGGAAACGGGCCCCGCGGGCCGGCGGCGGCGGGAGGCAGCGAAGTGGGCGCGGTCGCCACGTGTCGGCGTGGGAGTGGCAGCGGCGATGTTGTCCGGCGCGGACCGGACGTGTCCGGCATGCGGAGGGGAATGGGGCTAGGGTTAGGGTTGGAGTGGATCCGGGATTTTCGGGGGAGATGCCTTTTTATACATAGAAGGAGCTAGGAGGCTCCAAATTGAGCACGGTTTTCGGCCACACGATCGTAATCGAACTACCGAGATGATGGAGGGGGTTTAGCTGGGTTTTGGGCCACTTTGGAGAGGTGTTGGGCTGCAACACACACGAGGCCTTTACGGTTCCTCAGTTAACTGTTGGAGTATCAAACGAAGTCCAAATGGCACGAAACTTGACAGGCGATCTACCGGTAGTAAAGCAAGGCCGCTTGGCAAGTCTCGGTCCAATATGAGAACGTTTAACACCCGCACACGAAAAGAGGTAAAAGGGGACACCAGAGGACATAGGAGCGCCGGAATGCAAAACGGACAATGGGGAAAATGCTCGGATGCATGAGACGAACATGTATGCAAATGCGATGCACATGATGACATGATATGAGATGCATGACAAGGACAAAAACAAAACGAAGACAAAACCCAACAACGAGGAAATATCATAACTTAGTGCCTAAAATGGCAAGAGTTGGAATACAAATATGGCAGGTTACATATGGGGCGTTACAAATATAATCCATGGAAACTAGAAAACAAGCAAACTATGCATAGAAAATAGAATCTGTCAAAAACAGAACAGTCTGTAGTAATATGTACTCCAACCATACTTTTGCTACTCCAAAAATTCTGAAAAATTAGGAAAACCTGGGAAATTTGTCTATTAATCTTCTGCAAAAATAATCAGTACTTGATCACGCTTCCGTTAAAAATGAGAATTATTTTCCTGAGCGGAAAACTTTCTGTTTTTCAGCAAGATCAAATCAACTATCACCATAGACCATCCCAAAGGTCTCACTTGGCATTTTATTGAAATGAAAGCTATAAAACATGATTAATACAATATCTTAATCATGTGAGCACACAAAAACAGTAGGTAAAAGTGTTGGGTTGTCTCCCAACAAGCGCTTTTCTTTAATGCCTTTTAGCTAGGCATGTTGATTTCAATGATGCTCGCATAAAAGATAAGAATTGAAACATGACAGGAGCAAACATATGACTAGCACATTTAAGTCTAACCCACCTCCTATGCATAGGGATTTTGTGAGCAAATAATTTATGGGAACAAGAATCAACTAGCATAGGAAGGCAAAACAAGCATAACTTCAAAACTCTCAACACATAGAGAGGAAACTTGATATTCTTGCAATATGTAGAAGCATATGTTCCTCTCTCATAATAATTTTCAGTAGCATCATGAAGAAATTCAACAAATATAACCATCACATAAAGCATTATTTTCATGACAAAAAAGCATAGAAAACTTATTACTCTCCACATAAGCAAATTTCTTCTCATCCATAGTAGTGGGAGCAAACTCAACAAAATAACTATAATGAGAGTGAAAATTAAAATCATGATGACAAGTTTCATGGTTATCATTATTATTTATAGCATACATGTCATCACCATAATCATTATAGATAGCAACTTTGTTATCATAGTCAATTAAAGCCTCATCAAAAATGGTGGATTCATCACTAAATAAAGTCATGACCTCTCCAAATCCACTTTCATCATTATAATCATCATAAATATGAGGCGTGCAATCATTATAAAAAATTTGCACATCAAATCTTGGGGGACTAACAATATCATCTTCATCAAATATAGCATCCCCAAGCTTATGGCTTTGCATATCGTTAGCACAATGGATATTCAAAGAGTTCTTACCAACAACATTGCAATCATGCTCATCATTCAATGATTTTTTGTCAAACATTTTATAGAATTCTTCCTCTATCAATCGAGCACAATTTTCCTTTCCATCATTTTCACGAAAGACATTATAAAGACGAATAATATGATGCAACCTCAATTCCATTTTTTGTAGTTTTGTTTTTATAAACCAAACCAGTGACAAAACAAGAAACTAAAAGATTCAATTGCAAGATCTAAAGATATACCTTCATGCACTCACCTCCCCAGCAACGACGCCAGAAAAGAGCTTGTTGTCTACTACGCACCTTTATTCTTGTAGACACGTGTTGGGCCTCCAAGCGCAGAGTTTTCTAGGACAGTAGCAATTTTCCCTCAAGTGGATGACCTAAGGTTTATCAATTCATGGGAGGCGTAGGATGAAGATAGTCTCTCTCAAACGACCCTGCAACCAAATACAAGAAATCTCTTGTGTCCCCAACACACCCAATACAATGGCAAATTGTATAGGTGCACTAGTTCGGCGAAGAGATGGTGATAAAAGTGTAATATGGATGGTAGAAATATATTTTTGTAATCTGAATAAATAAAAACAGCAAGGTAGCAAATAGTAAACGGGCACAAAAACGGTATTGCAATGCTTAAAAATGAGGCCTAGGATCCATACTTTCACTACTGCAACCTCTCAACAATGCTAATATGATTGGATCATATAACCGTCCCTCAACGTGCAACAAAGAATCACTCCAAAGTTCCTATCTAGTGGAGAACATAAGAATAAATTGTTTGTAGGGTACGAAACCACCTCAAAGCTATTCTTTCCTATCAATCTATCATAGAGTTCGTACTAAAATAACATGAAGCTATTCTTTCCAATCGATCTAACCAAGAGTTCGTACTAAAATAACACCAAAGCAAATTTCAGATTCATAATATTCAATCCAACACAAAGAACTTCAAAGAGTGCCCCAAGATTTCTACAGGAGAAACAAAGACAAGAACGTGCATCAACCCCTATGCATAGATTACCCCAATGTCACCTCGGGAATCCACGAGTTGAGTGCCAAAACATATATCAAGTGAATCAATATGATAACCCATTGTCACCACGAGTATTCAATTGCAAGACATATATCAAGTGTTCTCAAATCCGTAAAACTATTCAATTCGATAGCAACGAAATCTCAAAGTGAAAAACTGAATTTATCACAACAAGATAGAGAGGGGGAACCACCATATGATCCGACTATATTAACAAAGCCCGCGATACATCAAGATCATGACATCTCAAGAACATGAGAGAGAGAGAGATTAAACACATAGCTACTGGTACAAACCCTCAGCTCCGAGGGTGGACTACTCCCTCCTCATCGTGTGTCCGCTAGGATGATGAAGATGGCCACCGGAGATGATTTCCCCCTCCGACAGGGTGCCAGAACAGGGTCTAGATTGGTTTTCGGTGGCTACAGAGCCTTGCAGCGGCGGAACTTCTGATCTAAGTTAACCCCTGATGGTTTCTCTATTTATAGGATTTTAGGCGTTGGTTTCATGCTAAGATGGGCCTCGAGGTGAGCACAACTCACAGGGGCAAACTAGGCCCACGAGGTGCGTCCTGGTGGGTTGTGCCCTCCTCGTGGCTCTTCTGGACCTCCCATGAAGCTTTGGGGGTCTCTTTTGTTCCAAAACAAATCATCAAAAAGTTTCAGCTCATTTGGAGAACTTTCATTTCTGCACAAAACACCACCACAGTAGTTCTGCTGAAAATAGCGTCAGTTCGGGTTAGTTCCATGCAAATCATACCAAAACCATATAAAATTGTCATAAACATGGCATGAATACTTCATAAATTATAGATACGTTGGAGATGTATTAGAGCGCTCCGTGGTTGAGCAAGCTCATGAGATACAGTCATTTGCTATAGAACTTGAGCACTTCAATTGTATGCTACTAGACAAGTTTGTTGCCGGAGGTATCATCACTAAGCTTCCTCCTTCATGGAGGAACTTTGCTACCTTACTGAAGCATAAGAGACATGAGTTTTCTGTTCCAGATCTCATTGATACTCTTGTTATGGAAGAAAAGGCGAGAGCAAAGGACACACATGCTCGAGGTATTGAGGGGGGGATCTAGTGCCAATCTGGTACAGAAGAAGAACTTCCAGCCCCACAAGTTCCAGAACAAGGGCAAGTTTGATGGTAAAGCAAAGTTTGATGGGAAGAACAAGGCTGTGAAGCACACGAACTTCAAGAAGAAGAATGGCAAGAAGAAAGGTGTTTATCATGTGTGTGGAGATCCCGATCATTGGGCTCCTAGTTGCCCTAATCGCTTTGACAAGTGTCATGTTGGGAAAGGCGGCAAGACCGCTAATGTTGTCATTGGAAACACTGACATGAAGGATGCTGGGTATGGTATATTTTCCACTATTATTTCAGTATGTCATTCTCCTGATTGGTTGATTAACATAGGTGCTAATGTGCATGTATGCGGTGATATTTCTATGTTTTAGTCTTATCAGACCGCAGGGACTTCTACCGTGCTGATGGGCAATGGTTAAAGTGCTTCTATTCATGGTGTTGGCATGGTCGATCTGAAGTTTACTTCGGGGAAGATCGTGCGACTGAAGAACGTGCATTATGTCCCCTCCATCAATAAAAATCTTGTTAGCGGATTTCTTCTGTGTAGAGATGGCTACAAGCTTGTCTTTGAGTCGAATAAATTTGTAATATCCAAGTATGGAACCTTTGTTGGTAAAGGCTATGAGTCAGGAGTCCTGTTTCATTTATCCTTATCAGACATTTGCAATAAAGTTGTTAATCATGTTTTCAACAATAGCGAATCAAATGTGTGGCATTCACGTCTTTGTCATGTTAACTTTGGTTGCATGTCGCAACTAGCGAAGTTGAACTTAATCCCTAGTTTCACCACTATCAAGGGATCTAAGTGTCAAGTGTGCGTGCAAGCTAAGCAACCTCATAAGTCTCATGTGACTGCGGAAATGAGAAATCTTGCACCACTAGAGCTCGTACATTTAGATCTATGTGAAATGAATGGTGTTTTGACAAAAAGGTGGAAAGAAGTATTTTATGATGTTAATTGATGACTCGACTAGATACTGTCATGTGTATCTTCTGAAATCTAAGTATGAGGCTTTGAACTATTTCAAGATCTTTAAAGCTGAAGTGGGAAACCAACTTGATCGAAAGATCAAGGGGCTTAGGTCCGATCGTGGTGGAGAGTATTTCTCAAATGAATTTGATTCCTTTTGTGCGGAACATGGTATAATCCATGAGAGGACACCTCCCTATTCACCTCAATCAAATGGGGTGGCTGAAAGAAAGAACTACACTCTAACTGATTTGGTTAACGCCATGTTAGACACATCGGGTCTCTCCAAGGCATGGTGGGGGAGGCGATATTGACGGCATGTCATGTCCTAAACCGAGTTCCCACAAAGAACAAAGAGATAACTCCATTCGAGGAATGGGAGAAGAAAAGGTTAAATCTCTCTTATCTACGAACATGGGGTTGTTTGGCGAAAGTCAATGTTCCAATTCCAAAGAAGAGGAAGCTTGGACCAAAGACTGTGGATTGTGTTTTCCGGGGATATGCTTTTCATAGCATTGATTATAGATTCTTGGTTGTAAAATATGAGGTACCTGACATGCATGTCGATACGATCATGGAGTCAAATGATGCGACTTTCTTTGAAGATATCTTTCCCATGATGGATATGGCTACGTCATCTAATCAGGAGATGCCTAGTTCATCGAATCAGGAACCAGTTACAATTACTGAACCTGTCATTTCGATGGAACACTTTGAAAGTCCTGTGGAGAAGAACAATGAAGTTCCTACTAGGAGCAAGAGACAAAGGACTGCAAAGTCCTTTGGTGATGATTTTCTTGTGTATCTCATAGATGACACTCCCAGTTCTATTTCAGAGGCCTATGCATCTGAAGATGCTGACTACTGGAAGGAAGCGATCTGTAGTGAGATGGATTCCATCTTGGCAAATGAAACTTGGGAGATCACTGATCGTCCTTATGGGTGCAAACCTATAGGGTGCAAATGGGTATTCAAGAAGAAACTTAGGCCTGATGGTACTATTGAGAAATACAAGGCACGTCTCGTGGCCAAGGGTTATACCCAAAAGGAAGGTGAAGACTTCTTTGTTACTTACTCACCTGTGGCTCGACTGACCACTGTTCAAGTACTACTTTCTCTAGAGGCCTCACATGGTCTTCACGTTCATCAAATGGATGTTAAGCTGCCTTCCTAAATGGAGAGTTGGATGAGGAAATTTACATGGAACAACCAGATGGGTTTGTAGTAGATGGTCAGGAAGGAAAAGTGTGCAAGTTGTTGAAGTCTTTGTATGGACAGTGGCATGAGAAGTTTGAAAGAACTTTAATAGCTGCAGGCTTTGTTGTAAACGAACCTGATAAATGTGTGTACTATCGCCATGGTGGAGGTGAGGGAGTTATCCTTTGCTTGTATGTTGATGACATACAGATTTTGGAACAAATCTGAATGTTATTAAGGAGGTCAAGGATTTCCTATCTCGTTATTTTGAGATGGATTTAGGTGTGGCTGATGTCATTCTGAACATCAAGTTGTTGAGAGACGATGATGGTGGGATTACATTGCTTCAATCTCACTATGTGGAAAAGATCTTGAGTCGCTTTGGTTATAGTGACTGCAAGCCCTCTCCAACACCATATGATGCCAGTGTGTTGCTTCGAAAGAATCAAAGAATTGCTAGAGATCAATTGAAATATTCTCAAATTATTGGCTCGCTTATGTACTTAGCCAGTGCTACAAGACCTGACATCTCTTTTGCTGTTAGCAAACTGAGTCGGTTTGTCTCAAAACTAGGAGATTTGCATTGGAAAGCTCTAGAGAGAGTTTTGCATTATTTGAAAGGCACTGCAAATTATGGAATTCACTACACGGGGCACCCAAAGGTGCTTGAAGGGTATAGTGACTCAAACTGGATCTCAAATGCTGATGAGATAAAGGCCACGAGCGGATATGTATTCACTCATGGAGGTGGCATTGTTTCTTGGAAGTCTTGCAAGAAGACCATCTTAACGAGGTCAACTATGGAAGCAGAACTCACAACACTAGATACAGCTACGGTCGAAGCAGATTGGCTTCTCGGCTCTTGAATGACTTGCCGGTTGTTGAGAAACCTGTACCGGGTATCCTTATGAACTGCGACAATCAAACTGTGATCATGAAAGTGACTAGCTCAAAGGATAACATGAAGTCGTCAAGACACGTTCAAGGAAGGTTAAAGTCTGTCAGAAAAATGAGAAACTCCAGAGTTATTGCATTAGATTATATCCAAACGTCTAAAAATCTAGTGGATCCTTTTACTAAGGGTCTATCACGTAATGTGATAGATAATGCATCGAGGGAGATGGGTATGAGACCCACAATATGAGTTGTTCACAATGGTAACCTATTCTATGTGATCGGAGATCCCGTGAATTAGATGTGGAAGACAAGCTGTTGGTCAACTGAGAGGAGAGTATCCTTACTATTAACAATACCACTCCATGAAGATGCAATACTCTCCTAAATCTGCATGGCGGGTTGATGTATATCTTAATGTGTTCTAAGTGGCTCACTGAAGCAAAGATGTTGTCCTGCATAACATCTTTTGAAGAACGCACCTATATGAGTCTAATTGTTAAACGTCGCAATCTATGAGAGTAGGATTCTCTCTAGTAAACTCATGAAAGGTCTCGAAGTATGACGCATAAGCTCCACCCGTGGGGAAGACCCACGGTAGCCAAGTATTGGTCAAGGCTTTATGTGAAGCTAGATTCACAGAAAACTTGCAGTTCAAGGCCGAGTCCACTGTTCAAGTTGCTTACTAGTGTAGCATAGAGTTTTAGGTGGAAGTTCAACTTAATAGTCTCCACTGCAGTACCGGTATATAAAACAATGTTTTGGTACCAAAGGCAAATTGTGTGTGCCTCTAGGATCTGGTGGGGGCTTGCTGGAATTTTTTCTATTTTGGGTGAGCCCAATAGCATTTTCAGAAATTTCTAATAAATCCTAGAGGCCCACTCAGCCCATTCATGCAAGGAAAGAGGTGGAACTAAAGTTTAGTCCCACATTGCTAGTTTGGTGGGAGTTGGACCTCCTTATAAGGGAGGATGTTTTCCCACATGTATAAGCATGAGAACAAGAGGGACATTCACGCGCGCTCCTCCTCCGCTGCCCGCCTCGCCACGCCTCATCATGACGCGCCGCGAGTTGCGGGAATGAGCCAAGCCAATGTCTAAATTTTTGCCATGCACGACTGGTATGCGAAAGGTCACACGGAAGTTGAAAAGGATTTTGCTGTAGTGGAGACTGAATGCGAACGGTGCATCCCTTCGGCTGCTGGCTGTTCACTTTGCCTCCCTCTCTTCGTTTCATCTCCCGTCGATGCCCTCTCGCCTTCTTCTCCTCCTCCTCTAAAAGGGAGGTCGCTCCTCCCAGAGAGACGCACCATAAGATCATCTCCCTTTTGCCACCAAGTTCCTGAGCAGTGCGCTGCTGCTACGTTCTTCCCCATCCCAGCTTGCGGCGTGCACCGTAGGTCGGGACAGTAGGCCTCCAAAACCGCACCTCTTTGAGTCCTATATGGGAGAAGGGTGATAAGGTTTTTGGGGAGCGCTCCGCGCGACTACTGACTTCTTTGTCACAGGCGCCCCGGACTCCGACGACTACTTCCCCGACGACGACGTCTTCCCCGACGTCGACAACCTCCTCAACGACATGGCTGGCGAGGACACTGACCCCAAGTCCAGTGCTACTGCTGCCGCTGCCGTCCCGTACGTGTTCTTGGTCTTTCTGTTAGAGGTCCTGACATAGTTCCTTGTTCTAGTGTCTGCCCTACATATGTTAGGTTCTACTTCATATATGCAACTTGATCTAATGTCTGTTCTAGATGTGTTCAGTTCAAGTTCATATATGCAGATGCTATTTACTTTCTCTCCGTCAGAGTGCATGACTTGCTTTATCTCTGCTATATTATTCATACTTTATCTAGTATTTCCGTTAGTAAAATTATTTGGTAAATTGCTCATATTTCCAACAGATAATATGTGCATCGAAAGCAAAATAGTGCATAATATATCTTTTTGAAAATTTTCTTCACATGTACGTCACTACTCTGTACAAATAAACTCAGTGTTACTTCCTCTATCTCAAAATAAGTGTCGTGTCTTTAGTTCACATTGATAATAATTATACAGGGAAAAATATAGGCTTACTACTGAAGATATGTGCAACGAAATCAAAATAGTACATAATATATGTATCTAAAAAAATTCTTCAAATGTACGTCACAGCTCCGTGCAAATAAACTTAGAATTACTATATTAAGAGACAAATATTCTATGATTTGACTACACATAACATAAGATCCAACAATGGCCATGTAAATAATAACAAATTTTTTTGTATATGAATCAACCAAATCTAATTGTTGAATATGTAATTCAGCGAAGAGTTTCCTAAAGATTTCTAGAATTGGCCACGGTCAAGGAGCGTAAGAGGTTCTCCTAAATAGCCAAGTAAAAGGATTAGGATTGTAGAAAACACATAGGAGCTCTCGGGGTGCTATGCACCTTGTATGAATAGTAAAATCAAAAAGAATTCTAGAATTTTTTTAAATAAAATAATCAAAAACTTCAGGGTATCAAACTTGGTCATTCATTCTACTCACGTACAAAGTTTTGCCAAGAAATGGCATCCATGGTATTCTTAGTGAAGAAAATACAGTCCGATGTATGATTCATTCAAACAATTTTTAGGGATAATTTGTTTTATGCACCTAGTTGGGTCACACTCAGCAGGTTTAACCCTGGTTTTCGAAAACATTCATTCCCGCCCAAACCACTTTGCTCGTCTTATGCTTTTGCCCTTTGACCGTCACTTTGAAAACGTCATCACAAATTTATACTAACTCAAAAAAATGCGAATAAGATATCAAAGTGTTCAGAAAAACATCATCTATATGTGCATGTCATTTGCATTCATGACAAATATGTTGGGAAGTCCCCGTCTCAGTTTGAGCTCATATGATCTCAGCATGCATACTAAAATCTAAAAACTGGAAAAAAATTCTATAAAAAATTGATGGCAAACATAGACCAATATTTTGAGTCCTTTCCAAGTTTCATTAAGTACTGACTTTCGTGGAAGTCATGGCGAAAAAATAGAATTAGCACTCGGAAATGCTTTTGTTTTGGAGCATCGATTTTTTTTGCCAGGACTTCCACGGATGTCATTCCGTTTTGAAACTTGGCAAGCTCTTAAAACATTGGTCAATGTTTTCCACCAAAAAATAGAATTTTCTGATTTTTTTCCATATTTTACTGCTCATGTTGAGATCATATGAGCTCAAACTGAGATGGAGACTTTGAAAGTGCGTTATATCGACTAGAGGGGGGTGCATAGGTGATTTTTAGGAATTCTTCACTGAGGAATTTCAGGGTGAGGAAATTCCTTAGCGAAGAACTACTTGCAGCGGAATAAGTACTCAGAAGTAAACATAACAAAACACAAGCATGGTCATCATGATGAAATGAAGACAAGCACAGAATACGGAAAGCGTAAACACAAGATGACACAGGATGAAGACAAACAGACTGAAGAAATTGAACTGAGGAAATTGAGAAAGTCTTCAGTCAAAGTCTTCAAACAGATATGAACAAGCACTCAACACATAACTGAGGAAATGGAAGGGTTGAGGAAATGGAACTAGGTAGCTTGGTGAAGACAATGATTTGGTAGACCAGTTCCAACTGCTGTGACAGTTGTACATCTAGTTAGGGCGGCTAGGTATTTAAACTCGAGGACACATAGTTCCAGACACCCAGTCCTGAACACGCAGTTCAGAACACTCAGACCTCACTGTATTCCCCTTGAGCTAAGGTCACACAGACCTCACCCAATCACTCGTGGTAAGTCTTTAGGTGACTTCCGAACCTTCACAAACTCGGTCACCCGGCGATCCACAATTCCACTTGGATGCTCTAGACCATTACGCCTAACCGTCTGAAAGATGCATAGTCTTCAAAGGTAATAAGCGTCGGATCCACGTATGATCAATCTCTTCAGTGATGCTCAATCACTTGGGGTTTGTATGTGTTTGGGTTTGGGTTTTCCTCACTTGATGATATTCACTCAAAGTCCTCGGAGGATGGGATGCTCTCAAATGACAAGTGTCAGTTTCTCTCAAAGCAGCCAACCAGCTAGTGGTTGTAGGAGGCGGCTATTTATAGCCTAGGGAGCAGCCTGACATGATAAGACATAAATGCCCTTCAATGATATGACCGTTAGGTGGGTAGATATTTTGGGACAGCTGGCACCAGGCACAACAACGGTCGGAAATTTGAGTATCAAATTCCTTAGGGATATCATGTTCCTCACTATGTAGGCAATCCGCATTAGCGAATTCCTGACTCCTTAGTCAGAACAAATTCCTTAGAGACCAGAAGAACTTCGTCTCAGTCACTGAAGAATATTACTGAACTGTATGAGATTTCCAATGGCTTCACTCGAAGGGATTGGTAGGTGTAGGATTTTGAGTTGAGCATCACATGAAATTTTTTCCTTAGTATTTCCTCGACCCCATTTAACAGTACGGTGTTTCCTATGACTCAAGAAAGAGAAAATGAAACTACGAAAACAAAAGTCTTCACGCTTCATGTTCCTCGAGTGAATACCAAGTCTTCAAGGTCACACCAATTTCTTCACTTTCAAAGTCTTCAAAAAGTCTTCAGAAATCCAAAGTCTTCCGTCGAAGAACTTCATTTTTAGGGGTCGACTTTCTCTGTAAATATCAAACTCCTCATAGTCTTATAGACCTGTGTACACTCATAAACACATTAGTCCCTTAACCTATAAGTCTTCAATACACCAAAATCACTAAGGGGCACTAGATGCACTTACAATCTCCCCCTTTTTGGTGATTGATGACAATATAGGTTAAGTTTTCAACCGGGATAAACATATGAAGTGTAAATACTGATATTGAGGAATTTGATTGCAAGATATAGAAGAACTCCCTCTGAAGATGTGCATAGTGAGGAATTTGCTTTTGAAGCATTGCACACTTTGAAGAATAGAATCATGGAGATCTCCCCCTATATCTTGTAATTCATACACGCATTTGACATAATATGAAGAATTTGAAGTGCATGATGAAATATGGTGACTGAGTAATTCAGCATGCGTGCATTAACATATATGAGGAATAAGCATGCAGAAAAACACATCAAAAGTATCAGAGCACCATCGGGTTTAAGTTTACAACTCGATCCAATAAAGTTTCAAAAGAACGAGAGTTGTAACTTAGCAAAAAAACGCCCATATAAGATAGACCCGCTTGAAGACTAACTCAAATTTCTCCCCCTTTGTCATCAAATGACCAAAAGGATCGAAAATGAGGACTAACGCCCATGAAGAATGTCAAGTTGATGAAGGAGCACCAGCGTTGTTGGGGTCTTTTGTTGATGTAGGGCCTGCCGCAGTGTCGTCCAAGTCTTCATGCTCATCGGTGTCGCGCGATGAAGAATAAGAGCTGGCCACCAAGGAAGGGACCTTGACCTTCTTGAATTTCTTCGGTGGAGGTGCAGACCAGTCAAAATCTTCCTTGAGACCTATTTTCTTCAGATCTTCTTCACTATAGACATGGGACAGAATAGCCCAGGTGCGACCGAAAACCTCATGGAGGTAGTAGTGGTTTTTCTTCACTACATTGTGTGTAGCAGTTATGTTGTGAAGAAATGAACCAAACTGACGCTTAACCCATTTATGGTTTCGATCCACCTTCTGGTGAAGACTAAGCAGAAGCTCACGGTCAGTCATCACACGAGGAACAGTGGCTTGAGGATTTGGCTTGGAGGCATGGGAAACAGAATCATGAGTGGCAGAGTCATCATTTGTGGAATAAGATGCAGCTTTGCGAAACTGACCATCCAATGGACGAATACCTTCATCAATGACAGTAGGAGCCTTGCCTTTTTCATCAGTTGAAGAAAAAGTCTGCTTGAGGACTTCAATCGGGGGCAAGTAGCTGAGGTGATTCTGAAAATCAACCTTGAAGTTGAGTGAAGACCTTGTCCTGAGGAATCTCATAATCCAAGGTGCATAAGGCTTCAGCTCAAACGGAGAAAGTGCAGCATTTACCAGAGTCCTCATGAAGAAATTGTGATAGTTGATAGGAATGCTATGAATGATGTTGAATAGCAGATTCTTCATGATGCCAACTATTTCCTCATCAGATGAGTCATGGCCTTTGATGGGACTCATTGTCCTCGTCAGAATGTGATAGACGGTTTTGGGCACATAGAGTAAATCCTTTACGAGGAATTTGGTCCTTGGGGCTTGACCGGGCTTCAAAGGCTTCATTAACACTTGCATGTAATGAGCAGTGAGTTCAGGTTCTTGGTACAGGCAGCGAGCTCCTTCACTGGGTGGACTGATGGGCAGGGCATGAAGCAATTCAGAGGCCGGTGCCTTATAGTGAGTATTATCGGTCATCCAGTCCAAGACCCAGGTGTTGATATCTTCAGGATCACCTGTGATATGCAGTGTAGCATAGAACTGAAGAATGAGCTCTTCATTCCAATCAACAATGTCAGTGCAAAAGTTGAGGAGGCCTGTGTCATGAAGCACACTGAGCACAGGAGTGAAACAAGGCAATGATTTCATGTCCACATGAGGAATATGCTCATGGTAGAAGATTTTGTCCTTGTTGAAAAGCAGTGAAGAATAGAAGTTGGCTTGGCTGGCAGTCCAGAAGCGCTTCCTTCTAAGACGAGCAGAATCATAAGGGTTGTAGTCAGTGAAGAACACGTGCTCACCGAAGAAATCATCAGCCTTGAATTTCTGCTTCTTTGAGAATGGATCCTTTGGCTTAGGGTGAGGAGTGTCAGTCAATTGCATCACAACCTCCGGGATCTCGATCTCAGGTTCCACAGGCTGAGGAATTTCAGGTGCTTTTTCAGTGGTAGCCTGGGACTTCAATTCTTCATTTACATGTTCTTCAGCACTAGTGGCTGGAATTTCTTCATGGACAGACGGTGTGGCATGTGGTTCATCAGATCCCATTTGTACAGTAGTTACTGGGGACTGAGGAATTTGTTGCAATGGTGTGAAGAGTGGAGAGTTGGGGTGCTGACTTTCCCAAAAATCATCACTTAGCACGGGTGTGGTACAACCAATGTCCACATATTCATCTTCCATTTCTTCAACGCCGACCTCTTCAGCAGTAAACTGAGGCATAGGCGAGGAGACAACTAGTGTTGAAGGGATTGTATCCACTTCAATTTCTTCATCCATCCGCTCTGACGAAGCAGCAGAAGGAATGTCGTCATCGGATTCACTTGGAATCTCATATTCTTCATCAAAAGGAACAAGGTCCTTTGATGGCATGGTTGAGATAGGAAGAACATCAATTGGGTTTGCAAACGAGCTGGTCAAAGACTTTATCTTCTTCTAAGCTGAAGAATCTGATGCAGTTGATGTCTTCCTTTTCTTCACTGCTGCATGCTCTGCAGCCTTAGTCTTCTTCACATCTGATGCAGATGGAAGGATCAGAGTTGGGGTAGGCGTAGGAGGAGCAGAGGAATTTGGTTGAATTTCTTCAGGCACAACTGAGGCAGTTGCCCTGACTTCTTCATTTTCTTCAAGCGCACCACTAGTGGATGCCCTGGCAATTTCATCAGTGGCTGGAATGCAGTCATCAGCCCTGGAATTAGCATTTTCTTCAGCAGCCTGATTGTCATCAGCGGTGCTGTCATTTTCTTCAGTCGGCTGAGCAGATGCTTCAGCTTGAGTAATTTCATGTTGCGTTGGGGCTGCAACAGTTGAAGTGAACTTTTCAGTCAACTTCACAAACCGAACTTTGGCTCCAAGCCAGGCAGCGTGGTATGCGTCAAATTCATCATTGAGTTTCTTGATCTCTGATTGAATTGTGACAAGCTCTTCAGTTGTCATAGAGACAATGTTCTTCTTCAGGAAGCGCTCCTTTTTGTATTGCGCCTTCTTGATTTGCCTGGCCTTTACAAACTTCCATTTCTCTTCTTGTATGAAGTGAGTCAACATATGACTTTGGCCAGGAGTTAGCTTGAAATCAGGCATAGGAGTATTTGGGTCCTTGTACCATAGGTCAATGTACTCAAGGATCAACTTTGGATCCAAAAGCAGAGGCACACTTGTGCCCTTGGCTCTAGCGACCTTGACTTGCCTGTCTCTGATGATTTCGGCAAGTTCCTCATCATCAGCTTCGTCTTCATCTGACGGTACTTGAAAAGTGACCTGCTTCTTCTGAGGACTTGGTCGAGAGCCTCGTCCAGCAGTTGCCTTGGTCTTCAACAGAGTGGGACCAGTTGAAGAATGCAGTGGTGCTGAGGAACTAGCAGATGCTCCTGAGGCAATAGAAATGCCCTTCGTCCTTTGGCATGTGGCGAGATGCGCAGGTGCTTAGGATTTTGTCGGAGCAGTTGAGGACTTGAGCAGAGGAGCTGAGGATTTTGAAGGAGCAGGAGCAGCGTGAGGAATTTGCCGTGAGGGCTTTGAGGATCTGGCCGTGAGGGCATAGCTGAGGAACTTGGCCGTGAGGGCATTGAGGGAGAAGCACTTGGCTTGTGAGAAGGCTTCTTTGGCATGACCTTGTTTGGTTTGCTTGCAGAGGCCTCAGCAGTGGCAGCAGCAGCAACAGAGTCTTCGTTGAATTTCCTCACTGCTTCTCTTGCTTGTCTGGCCAACTTGGCCTGGCGCTTGGCCCATTCATCAGGATAATCCTCACCGCACTTGAGGCTGGTGGGATCTGCTTCTTGGCCAGGTGCCAACGGAGGTCTTGGGCATGGAGGATTTAGAGAGAATTTCTTCATGTATTTTGGAGTAACATATCTGTACTCTCTCCACTCTCTTGCACATCTCCTCTCTATTCTTTGGATGTGCACTTTGTGCTCATTCTTGGTTTCCTTTCCATGAGTGGCCTCATCAGGAGTGCAATAGTCCTTGTATATGTCATCAGGGATCTCAAAAGAAGTATTGACCTCAGGCCTCTTTCCTCCTTTCTGTGGCTTCTTACCGTCAGTCATTTTCTTCAGTTAAGGAATTTGAACAATGGAATTCTCTGAAGATGTATGCAACTTTTCTTCGAGGAACGCTGCAAATGAGTTAAGTTGATGAGAACCTAGTGATTCAGCAGCTGACATGAGTACCTGTGAACAGAATATAGTTGTGAGGAATTTGGAGAGGTCATATGCGTTCTCAGGGGTTTTTCAAAAAGAACAAGTTTGAGGAGTTTGACCAGATGAGTCTTGAAGAATTTCACTATGCATTCTTTGTCTTAGGTTCCAGAGATGTATGGATCGAAAATGCACATATTTGAGGAATCTTGAAGAAAAACATAGCTTAGAGAAACGAATCAAGAACATATGACATGTGAGGTGTTTTAGTGTGTGAAGATATGAAGAAAAACACCTTTGAGGATTTTGTAGAAATCATTTGAATCAAAGAGGGCAGTAAAAGTAACTTTTAATTACCCTGTACGAAGAACACGACGAACTAGGAAGTGGAGATGTGAAGTTCGTCAGTGCAGATCTTCCACGCCCTAACTCGGTAGAGGAAGACAGCTACAACGGCAGCGGAGTGAAGAAATCCGCGGCCGGCGTGAGTACGATGGTGAAGAGGTCGAGGCAGTGAAGCTCTTCCTCACCGGCGGTGATGAAGTAGCCGCGGCGCTAGGGTTTGAGAAGCTCGAGCTGGAGTGAGGTCGAGCAGAGTAAAAGAGAAGTGAGGAAGGGGAGGGGGTATTTATAGCCACGGTGAAAAACTGTTCGCCCGAAGAATTCGGACGAACATGCCCCTGACCCTTCTCATTCGCTTTACATGTGTCACCCACATACTGAGAAGTGGAGATCGTGGGTGAATGGATATGTGTTGTCGTGGGATGTGGAACGGGTTGAGCGGCAAAGCTGAAAATTTAGATAAGATAGGTTTTAAAGTTCCATTCGCAATTTCTTCAGCTGACAAGGACATAGTGAAGATTTTGAACGAGTTTCAAATAGAACGCACATGAAGAATTTGTGAATAGAATGGGTTGAGTTTAGCATAGAGGGGGTAGGGTTTGATCACATTCACTTAGTAGAAAAAGCAACTTGAGGAATTTGCCATAAGTGAATGCTGTAGAGGACATAAAATCATATATATATAGCCAATGAAGAAAAACGTTGGAAACAGTGAAGACAATGCAAAGTTGAAAAACAACTGAGAATTTTCAAAGAACTGAGGAAAAGCTCAATTGAAGATTTTCAACTTTTGGTGGTGGCGTGACCCACCGTATAAGAATGATGATTTTAGACACCACGTACAATTGTCGTAGGGTTCTGAGAATCAAATTTTTCGTTAATTTCTTCACACTTAGAGTGTTAGTCTTCATTGATTGAAGAAAAACGTTTCTTCATGTGTTGCACATCTAAGTTATCAATTTTGCATAAGTGTTAGGATGAGTGTCCTTTTCAAAGAAGATTCGAAGATTCTAAGATATTTAGCTCACACCGCAACTTGCTAAATCTCTTCTCATCCAAGGGCTTTGTGAAGATATCGGCTAGCTGTTCTTCAGTCTTCACATGCTCAATAGAAATGCCGCCCTTCAACACATGATCATGAAGAAAATGATGACGAATCTGAATATGCTTTGTCTTCGAGTGCTGAACTGGGTTGTGAGCAATCTTGATGGCACTCTCATTGTCACAGAAGAGAGGCACATTCTTCACATTGACGCCGTAGTCCTTGAGAGTTTGCTTCATCCATAGAAATTGAGCACAACAAGAACCAGCAGCAATGTACTCAGCTTCAGCAGTAGACAGAGATACGCGATTCTGTTTCTTCGAGGACCAACAGACCAAAGATCATCTGAGGAAATGGCATGTACCAGATGTTGACTTGCGGTCCACACGATCACCAGCATAGAGTCAGAATATCCAATGAGATCAAACGCCGAGCCCTTGGGGTACCATAATCCATGTGTTGGTGTGTGAGCTAAATATCGAAGAATATGTTTCACAGCCTTATGGTGTGATTCCTTCGGTGTACCTTGAAATCGGGCACACATGCAAACACTAAGCATTATATCTGGCCTAGATGCACATAAGTACAATAAAGAACCAATCATGGAGCGGTATACCTTTTGATTGAAGTCAATACCATTTTCATCAGTGCATAGATGGCCATTTGTGGGCATAGGAATTTTGACGCCTTTGCAATCTAGCATGCTGAATTTCCTCAGTACATCCTTGAGGTATTTCTCCTGAGATATGAATATGCCATTGCATTGTTGATGAATTTGAAGACCTAGGAAGAATTTCAATTCTCCCATCATAGACAATTCATATTCCTCCCTCATCATATAACCAAATTCATTAGTATAACGTTGGTCAGTACAGCCAAAGATAATATCATCAACATATATTTGGCACACAAATAGTTCACCATCATAAGATTTAGTGAAAAGAGTAGGGTTGAGTGAACCGGGTTTGAAGTCTTTCTTCACGAGGAATTCCTTCAAAGTATCATACCACGCCCGTGGGGCCTGCTTGAGGCCATAGAGGGCCTTATTTAGTCTGAAAACTTTGTCAGGATGCTTTGGATCTTCAAAACCCGGGGGTTGAGCAACATATACTTCTTCCTCAAGATTACCATTGAGGAATGCACTTTTCACATCCATTTGATATAAAGTGATATCATGATGGTTAGCATAAGCAAGTAATATGCGAATAGCCTCAAGTCTAGCAATAGGTGCAAAAGTTTCATCGAAGTCAATTCCTTCAACCTGTGTGTAGCCTTGAGCTACAAGCCGTGCTTTATTCCTCACCACAAGGCCATTTTCATCTTGCTTGTTGCGGTAGATCCACTTTGTGCCGATGATATTGTGCTTGCGAGGATCTGGACGTTTGACCAGTTCCCAGACATTGTTGAGCTCAAACTGATGTAATTCTTCTTGCATGGCCTGAATCCACTCAGGCTCCAGAAATGCTTCATCTACCTTAGTGGGCTCTGTGGTAGAGACAAAAGCAAAGTGCCCACAAAAGTTAGATAAATGTGAAGCTCTTGAGCGTGTGAGAGGACCTGGAATGTTGATGTCGCTGATGATTTTCTCAATTTGCACTTCATTTGCGACGCGAGGATGAGCGGGTTGACGTTGTGGAATTTGATCAGCATTTTCTTTAGCACCATTTTCCTCAGGTGCATTAGCATGACGTTCCTCATGCTCTGGAATAACTTTTTCAGCTGATTCTTTAGTAGGAATGACATCCTCTGTAGCCTTGAAGTTGATAGATTCCTCAGGAGGTATTTCATCTGTCACAGGAGGTAGGTGCCCTCTTTGCGAGCCATTAGTCTCATCGAACCGCACATCTACAGTTTCAACAACCTTGTGATGCCAGGTGTTGAAGACTCTGTAGGTGTGCGAGTCCTTACCATAAACGAGCATAAAACCTTCATGTGCTTTCAGTGCAAATTTAGAACTGTGATGAGGATCTCTAATCCAACATTTAGCACCGAAGACTTTGAAATAACTCACATTGGGTTTCTTGTCAGTGAGGAGTTCATATGCAGTCTTCTTGAAGAATTTGTGAAGATATACTCTGTTGATGATGTGGCACGCAGAATCAATTGCCTCAGGCCAGAAGCGAGGAGGCGTCTTGTACTCATCAAGCATAGTGCGGGCCATCTCAACAAGAGTCCTGTTCTTGCGCTCCACAACGCCATTTTGCCGAGGAGTATAAGGAGCAGATAACTCATGAGTAATACCAAGTTCATCAAGATAGTCATCAAGGCCAGTGTTCTTGAACTCAGTTCCATTATCACTCCTGATGTGCTTGATCTTCACACCAAAGTTGGTTGAAGCCCTCGAGGAAAATCGTTTGAAGACTTCCTGCACTTTAGTTTTGTAAGTGATAATATGGACCCATGTATATCGAGAGTAATCATCAACAATGACAAAGCCATATAAGGATGCAGCATTAGTAAATGTGGCATAGTGAGTGGGGCCAAAGAGATCCATGTGAAGCAATTCAAATGGTCGAGTAGTAGTCATGATAGTCTTTGCTGGATGCTTGGCCTTAGTCATCTTTCCAGCTTCACAGGCTCCGCATAAGTGATCCTTGAGGAATTTGACATTTTCAATGCCGATGACATGCTTCTTCTTCGCGAGCGTGTTCAGATTCCTCATGCCAGCATGACCAAGTTGTCGATGCCATAGCCAGCCTTCTGAAGCTTTTGCAAGTAGACATGTAGCAGGTTGTGGTCCTGTAGAGAAATCAACAATATACAAATCTCCTCTCCTAAAGCCTTCGAAGACTTTGAAATTGTCAGCTTGCATGAAAACAACACAACGATACTTGCCAAAGACAACCACCATATCAAGATCACAAAGCATTGAGACAGACATGAGGTTGAACCCTAAGGACTCAACAAGCATGACTTTGTCCATGTGTCGATCCTTTGAGATTGCAACCTTACCTAGACCCAATACCTTGCTTTTGCCTTTGTCAGCGTAGGTGATGTGCTTTAGCTGTGATGGAGATAAAGCAGTGTCCATCAATAAGCTCTTGTCACCAGTCATGTGATTTGTACATCCTCTACCGAGGACCCACTCAGCGGCTTTGGGTTGATCATCCTGCAGATGAATTAGTGCAACTTATGAACTCATATACTTCATCAGTGAAGAATATGACATCAATTTCATCAAACAATAGAACAGATAAAATAGTATGAGGACGTGAGAAATGAAAATTCATTTCTTCATGATTAGCTTGCATCCTTTCAAGCATATTCAGGTCTCCAGCAAATTCATCAGACGTTTAAGTTCGTCTGGAGACTTGACCCTGCATATGAGGTTAGTTCTTTTTCTTCACCACCCACATCTAAAGGGGTGGCAAAGATTTCATCATTCTACGAGCTCCATAAGAGAAAGGTGGCATAGATGCCAATCCACATCGTTTCACATAAGAGTGGTTAGGGTAAGCATAAGAGAAAGCAGTGAAATTCTTTGAGGACTTATGAACATAATGATTTGAAGAATAATGCACATATCCATAATCCTTAGATCCTCCCTGCGAAACAGAGTTGTTAGCACGATGATAATCATATGAGAACTTTGATCCTTTTGAGGAATTTGATCCACATGAAGAATTTAGTTCGTATGAGGACTCGGATCCATATGAAGAATTTGGTCCATATGAAGAATTTGATCTGGGGTTCCTATTCTTCACAGGTGGCGTCATGATGACATTCACCTGAAGATTTTCAAGGCATCTTTTGGGAACCCAAATTTTCTTCATAGGAGGACCGTTCCTATAGTTAGTGCCAACATATCTAGCAAACACTTCACCATTCTGATTTTTGAACAGTTTATAGTTGGAGTCAAATGACTCATCAGAAGAATATGAATATTCACACATAAATCCAGATAAGGTAGATGGATCCACTGAAGGTTCCTTTGCAGCAACCCATGAGGTTTTGGGATACTGCTCAGGTTTCTAGTAGGTCCCATCAGCATTGATTTTCCTCTCAAAGGCAATACCCTCTTTCCTAGGGTTTCTATTGAGGATCTGCTTTTTAAGCACGTCACAAAGAGCCTAATGCCCTTTGAGGCTTTTGTACATGCCTATCATATACAATTCCTTCAGCCCTGCATCATCAGTAATACTGGCAATGTCCTCAGATGAGGAATTAGTGATAGCAGAGGCAGTTGAAGAATTTGCAGCAATGGAAGTATTTGAGCATTCAGGTGAAGAATTAGCAGTTTCACGTTCAATGCACTTCAAACATGGAGGAACAAATTCATCCCGAGTAGCGCTGATCTATTGAGCGAGTAATGAATCACGCTCCTTCTGAAGATCTTCATAACTCACTCTTAACTGCTCAAGGTCTTGCTTTCTTTGAAGAAATTCATAAGAAAGCTTCTCATGATTAGATAGGAGAGTGCTATGATGACCTTGAAGATTGTCAAACTTGGACTGGAGTCTTTGAAGATTTTCAGTCAAGATTTTAGTGCGATCCATTTCCTCACCCAACATATCATCGCTTTTATCTAGCATATGTTGAACCTTTTCAAGAGCCTTTTGCAGTTTCACAGCAATCTTAGCAAGTTTAGAGTAGCTAGGTTTGAGGTTTTCATCAGATTCATCCTCACTAGATTCAGAGGAGGGATATTTGAGTACCTTTGAGCCTTTTTCCATGAAGCAATAGGTGGGACCGTAGTCCTCATCGTCGTCATCAGTAGTGTTGGGGAGGTCCATTTCTTCAGAGTTGAAGATAGACTTGCTGATGAAAGCAGTTGCGAGGGCTAGGCTCGCCACACCAGAGTCTGACTCCTCAGATTCCTCCTCTTCCTCATTTTCTTTAGATTCAGCCTCAGAGTCCATTTCCTTGCCAATGAATGCTCGAGCCTTCTTGGAGCTGCTCTTCTTGTGATATGAGGACTTTGAGGATTTCTTCTTCTTCTTTGAAACATCAGAACTGTAATCCTTGTACTTCTTCTTCTTCTTTGATTCCTTTTCCCACTGAGGACAATCTTGAATGTAGTGTCCAGGTTTTTTGCATTTATGATAGAGTCTCTTCTTGTATTCATGGGATGAGGAATCAGATCTCAAGTCACCACCTCTTGAGGATTTACCAAAACGACTACGTCTTAAGAACTTTTGGAATTTCCTCACGAGCATTGCTAGCTCCTGGCTCAGTTCTTCAGGATCACCAAGGCTGCTGTTAGAATCTTCACCATCAGATTCGGATACTGCCTTGGCCTTCAGAGCTCGTGATCTACCATAACTTGATCCATAGAGATCTCTCTTCTCAGCAAGCTGAAACTCATGAGTGTTTAGTCTCTCGAGGATATCAGCAGGATCAAGTGACTTATAGTCTCCACGTTCTTGTATCATCAATGCCAAGGTGTCAACTAAGGAATCAAGCGATTCAGTAATTTCTTCACCACCACATGGTCAGTGATATAGGCGGCACCAAGTGCTTGAAGCTCATTTGAGATGTCAGTGAGGCGGTCGAAGTTTTGCTGAACATTTTCATTGTCGAGTCTTTTGAAGCGGTTGAAGAGATTTCGAAGAACATCAACTCGAGAGTCACGCTGTGTTGAGACTCCCTCATTTACCTTGGACAGCCTGTCCCAGATAAGCTTGGCTATCTCCAAAGCACTCACTCTGCCATACTGTCCTTTGCTCAGATGGCCACATATGATATTCTTCGCTTGAGAGTCGAGTTGCTTGAATCTCTTCACATCAGCAGCATTGATGGTGGGAGTGACAGAGGGAACACCATTCTCCACAACGTACCAGAGATCGTTATCAATTGCCTCAAGATGCATCACATCTTATTCTTCCAGTAGGGGTAGTCCGTCCCATCAAAGGTAGGACACCCAACAGAAACCTTGATCATACCCGCGGTCAACATAACTAGAACTCCAGGTGGTTAAACCAAAATCACACGGAACAAGGGAGTACCTTGCTCTAATACCAATTGAAAGTGTGTTATATCGACTAGAGGGGGGGGGGTGAATAGGCGATTTTTAGGAATTCTTCACTGAGGAATTTCAGGGTGAGGAAATTCCTTAGCGAAGAACTACTTGCAGTGGAATAAGTACTCAGAAGTAAACATAACATAACACAAGCATGGTCATCATGATGAAATGAAGACAACCACAGAGTACGGAAAGCGTAAACACAAGATGAAGACAAACAGACTGAAGAAATTGAACTGAGGAAATTGAGTATGTCTTCAATCAAAGTCTTCAAACATATACGAACAAGCACTCAACACATAACTGAGGAAATGGAAGGGTTGAGGAAATGGAACCAGGTAGCTTGGTGAAGACAATGATTTGGTAGACCAGTTCCAACTGCTGTGACAGTTGTACGTTTGGTTAGGGCAGCTAGGTATTTAAACCCGAGGACACACAGTCCCGGACACCCAGTCCTGAACACGTAATTCAAAACACTCAGTCCTCACCGTATTCCCCTTGAGCTACGGTCACACAGACCTCACCCAATCACTCGTGGTAAGTCTTCAGCTGACTTCCGAACCTTCACAAACTCGGTCACTCGATGATCCACAATTCCTCTTGGATGCTCTAGACCATGACACCCAACCGTCTGGAAGATGCACAGTCTTCAAAGGTAACAAGTGTCGGATCACGCAGGATCAATCTCTTCAGTGATGCTCAATCACTTGGGGGTTGTAGGTGTTTGGGTTTGGGTTTTTCTCACTTGATGATTTTCACTCAAAGTCCTCGGAGGATGGGATGCTCTCAAATGACAAGTGTCAGTTTCTCTCGGAGCAGCCAACCAGCTAGTGGTTGTAGGGGGCGGCTATTTATAGCCTAGGGAGCAGCCCAACATGATAAGACATAAATGCCCTTCAATCAAATTCCTCAGGGCTATCATGTTCCTTACTATGTAGGCAATCTGCACTAGCGAATTCCTAACTCCTCAGTCAGAACAAATTCCTCAAAGACCAGAAGAACTTCGTCTCAGTCACTGAAGAATATTACTGAACTGTATGAGATTTCCAATGGTTTCACTCGAAGGGATTGGTAGGTGTAGGATTTTGAGTTGAGCATCACATGGAAATTTTTCCTTAGTATTTCCTCGACCCCCTTTAACACTACGGTGTTTCCTACGACTCAAGAAAGAGAAAATGAAACTATGAAAACAAAAGTCTTCATGCTTCATGTTCCTCGAGTGAATACCAAGTCTTCAAGGTCACACCAATTTCTTCACTTTCAAAGTCTTCAGAAAGTCTTCAGAAATCCAAAGTCTTCAGTCGAAGAACTTCATTTTTAGGGGTCGACTTTCTCTGTAAATATCAAACTCCTCATAGTCTTATAGACCTGTGTACACTGATAAACACATTAGTCCCCTAACCTATAAGTCTTCAATGCACCAAAATCACCAAGGGGAACTAGATGCACTTACAGACTTTCCAACACATTTGTCATGGATGCAAATGACATGCACATACAGGTGATGTTTTTTTGAACATTTTGATATCTTATTTGCATTTTTCCGAGTTAGTATGAATTTGTTATGAATTTTTCAAAGTGACAGTCAAATGGTAAAAGTATAAGACGAGCAAAATGGTTTGGGAGGGAACAAGTGTTTTTAGAGACTAGAGGTAAACCTATCGAGTGTGACCCAAATAGGGGCGTAAAACCAATTATCCCGTTTTTTGTATAATCAATAATTTTCCTTTTTGCCGAGAATACCACGGATGTCATTTCTTCAGGAAACTTCACATGGGAGTAGAACGCCCAGCCATGTTTGATACCTCAAAATTTCAGCTTTTTTCCAAGTATATTTTTCAATTTTACTATTTATATAGGGTGCGTAGCACCCCGAGAGCTCCTAATCCATGTCCATAGCATTATTTCCTTTACAAACTTCAAATTATACACTAAATTTAGGTGTTTCATGCCATAAGTCCCTGATATTGAAAATAATAAGATAGCCATTTTCTACTTTTACGATACATCTAAATCCATTATCGTGGGTACTCACATAAATAGGTACAGCCATAATCATGTTGTGCCTTGGTAGAAGTTTATTTTGGTCTATATACTAAATATGCTAGCCCTAGCGAATGCATGGGTTGACAAATAGTAATGCCAATAAACCGTGGGTAGTTACACCTTTGACAATTAACAAAAAAGCACATACAACTTTTTTATCATGAGCATTCACGGGGGATGTCCTTGAAGCTTCCGCCTCAAGCCTCTCCTTGCAATCACTAATTGTTGGGTCACATGTCATTACAAGAATAGAGCGCAACAATAAACTGAGCCGGAAGCCGCCAACATTTGCATGCAACGCCAGTCCATAGCCATGAAAGAAGAGGGAATTCCCGTGGTATCCATACTGGGGGCAGGGGCTATCGCCCCCTCACGTGCACCCCCAGGCGTCACTGGCACACGAATTTCTTCTATAATCTTATCATTGCAAGAAAATAGGCTTGATTCTCCTTGCTTGCTATATGTTCGCGAGACATTATGGGTTAACTGATTGCAAAGATGGTTGAACATACACCCTCTTGTTAGAGAAGGAAGATGTGAAGATAGTTATGCGGGGCACCGAGTGGAGGGAATTCATGCAAGCACATGAAGTTGCACTCGGAGAAATAGTTGTTTTTGAGCCTGTTGCTTCGAAAATATCTCTGAGATCAGTGTTTTCAACTAGGACTGGCAAAAAAGGCAACAGTCAACAACATACAATGTAGCACAAGATTCATCCCCCAGTTAACTCGTGTTCACCTTTTTATGTTAGAAATGGCACTGGGAAAGTGAGATGGCAAGGCATATTAATTTGATGGTGCAAACCAATCTACTAAAATGTTATGATGCGTCTTATGCAAGGACTAAAATTTTATTGTAGTAGGATTGTGAACTTCATTGTAGTAAGATTCACCCCCAGGGGTCTCTCACCATATTTGTTCCCGATCTGGTGGGCCAGGTTGAGGACCCCTAGGTTGGTTCCATCCTGGGCCACGTTGGGTGGCCCGCGACCCATGGCAGATTATACAAATGACCCCAAAAGACTTGACATACAAGCCAAATATTTAGAAGCTGTGGAGGACTCTACCTCCACTGACGTAGCCGACTAGGATCTGTAACTCTAGGACCCGCGGTATGCTATATAAGGTGGGGTCGGGCACATCGATGTACAAGATACAATCCCTTGGTATTCATCTGTACCTTGTACACACCCCAACGCGATATATAAGACCAGGAGTAGGGTATTATCTCCACTGTTTGAGCCTGAACCTGGGTAGATCCTTGCGTCTTGGTACCATCCAGCCCAATTGCCTAGCTAGGATACCCTACTTAGGGATCTACCGGATCTATCTCCCACACCCTTGTTGGTCCAAAATCTATATGGCTCCTAACTATTTGGGTCGGCCTAATAAACATAGTGGGTGTATTTAAAAAGGCAATGTGTGCATCCTAGTAGCATGGCGATGCCTACTCCTTGGATTGACATCGATCATAAGGCCTTCTCCATTGCCTAATGGCCACCTATATTCACCCCACACTATTGCTCCCCGGTGACGGCTCTAGAAAAAGGTCTTGATAACCCACGAGTATAGGGGAATGTTGATACGTCTCCAACGTATCTATTCCAAACACTTTTGCCCTTGTTTTGGACTCTAACTTGCATGATTTGAATGGAACTAACCCGGACTGATGCTGTTTTCAGTAGAATTGCCATGTTGTTATTTTTGTGTAGAAATAAAAGTTCTCGGAATGACCTGAAAATCCACGGAGACACGTTTTGGAATAAATAAAAAATACTGGCGAAAGAATCAGCATCAAGGGCCCCACACCCTGTCCATGACGGTGCAGGGCGCCCCCCCTGGGGCGCGCCCCCTACCTTGTGGGCCCCCTGGGACTCCACCGACCTCAACTCCAACTCTATATATTCACGTTCAGGGAGAAAAAATTCAGAGAGAAGGATTCATTGTGTTTTACGATATGGAGCCACAACCAAGCTCTAATCTTCCTCGGGAGGGCTAATCTGGAGTCTGTTCGGGGCTTCAGAGAGGGGAATCCGTCGCCATCGTCATCATCAACATCCTCCATCACCAATTTCATGATGCTCACTACCATACGTGTGTAATCTCATCGTAGGCTTGCTGGACGGTGATGGCTTGGATGAGATTTATCATGTAATCGAGTTAGTTTTGCTAGGGTTTGTTCCCTAGTATTCATTATGTTCTAAGATTGATGTTGCTATGACTTTGCTATGCTTAATGCTTGTCACTAGGGCCGGAGTGCCATGATTTCAGATTTGAACCTATTATGTTTTCAAGAATATATGTGAGTTCTTGATCCTATTTTGGAAGTCAATAGTCACCTACTATGAGTTATGATCCGGCAACCCCGAAGTGACAATAATCGGGATCACTCCCAATGATGACCGTAGTTTGAGGAGATCATGTATTCACTAAGTGTTAATGCTTTGGGCCGATACTCTATTAAAAGGAGGCCTTAATATCCCTTAGTTTCCAATAGGACCCCACTGCCACGGGAGGGTAGGACAAAAGATGTCATGCAAGTTCTTTTCCATAAGCACATATGACTATATTCGGAATACATGCCTACATTACATTGATGAACTAGAGCTAGTTCTGTGTCACCCTATGTTATAACTGTTGCATGAGGAATCGCATCCGACATAATTATCCATCATGGATCCATTGCCTACGAGCTTTTCACATATTGATCTTTGCTTAGTTACTTTTCCATTGCCACTGTTATGATTGCTACAAAAACTACTACTATTACTTTTGCCACCGTTATCGTTACTTCCATACGACTTTGCTACTAAATACTTTGCTGCAGATATTAAGTCTTTCAGGTGTGGTTGAATTGACAACTCAACTGCTAATACTTGAGAATATTCTTTGGCTCCCCTTCTGTCGAATCAATAAATTTGGGTTGAATACTCTACCCTCGAAAACTTTTGTGACCCCCTATACTTGTGGGTTATCAAGACCATTTTCTGGCGCCGTTGCTAGGGAGCATAGCTTTATTCTTTGAGTCACTTGGGATTTATATCTGTTGATCACTATGAGGAACTTGAAAGATGAAAGAACCAAGATTTTTCTCTCAACTACGAGGGGAGGTAAGGAACTGCCATCTAGCTCTACACTTGATTCACCTTCTGTTATGAGTAAATTTGCGACACCTACACCTGTTATTGATTCTGATATGTTGCATGTTATTGATGATGCCACTTCTGCTATGCATGATGCTTATTATAAAACTACTTCTATGCTTGATAATACTGTGCCATCAGGTGAATTTCTTGACGAACAACTTGCTAGGGTTAGAGAAAATGAAATTATTGAAACAGATAATATTGATGAAAGTGATGATGAAGATTCTCCCCCTATATATGAATTTCCTGATGTGCCTGAGGGTTATGTTATGGATGAAGAAATTGCTAGAGACCTTTTTGCTTGCAAAGAAAGATATGATCTTAAGAAACTGTTAGCTAAGCTAAAAGAAAAGTCTTTGAATGCTAGAATGAAATATGTCCCTGCTTTTCATACTTCACCTATCTGTATTTCTGATAAGGATTATGATTTCTTTGTCGATCCTGGTTTAATTACTTTGGTTGAATCTGATACTTTTTATGGCTATGAATCTGAAACTGATGTGGCACATCTTACTAAATTGAATGATATAGCCACCCTATTCACTCATGAGGAAAAAAATCGTTACTACTATATCCTTAAGTTATTTCCGCTCTCATTAAAGGTTGATGCTAAAACATGGTTTAATTCTCTTGCTCCTAGTTGTGTGCGTAGTCCCCAGGATATGATTTATTACTTCTCTGCTAAATATTTCCCCGCTCATAAGAAACAAGCTGCCTTAAGGGAAATATATAATCTTGTGCAAATTGAAGAAGAGAGTCTCCCACAAGCTTGGGGGAGGCTTCTCCGATTACTTAATGCTTTGCTTGATCATCCTCTCAAGAAAAAATGAAATACTTGACTTTTTTATAATGGACTAATGGATACTTTCAAAGACCACCTAGATAGTTGTGCTGGTTGTGTTTTCAGGGAAAGAACTATTGAGCAAGTTGAATTGCTATTGAATAATATATTGAGTAATGATAATGATTGGACACTTCCTGAACCAAATCCTAAGCCAACTCCGAAGAAAAGGGGTATTCTATTTCTCAGTCCTGAAGGTATGCAAGAGGCAAAGAAATCTATGAAAGAAAAGGGTATTAAAGCTGAAGATGTTAATAATTTACCACCTATTGAAGAAATACATGGTCTTAATAACCCGACTCAGGTAGTAAAGGTAAATTCTCTCTATAGATTTGATGAAGGTGATATTCCTCGTAGTAAGTCTGCTGTCCAATGCTTGGATGAGTTTGATAATTTTATTATTAAACAAGAAAACTTCAATGCTTATGTTGGTAGACAATTGAAACGTAATGCTTATGAGTGATTATATGTCTAGAGTTAAAGGTGACCTTAAAATTATTAGTAAACATGCTTATATGGTTACCACTCAAGTAGAACAAGTGCTTAAAGCACAAGATGATTTTCTCAATGAATTAAATAATTAGAAAAATGATAATGCTGTTAGAGTTGTGACTAGAGGGGGTAAAATGACTCAGGAACCTTTGTATCCTGAGGGCCACCATAAGAGAGTTGAGCAAGAATCTCAAAGAACTAATGTTGATGCACCTAGTCCTTCTAAGAAGAAGAAAAAGAAAAATGATAGGACTTTGCATGCTTCTAGTGAACCTGTTGTTAACACACCTCAGAATCCCAATGATATTTCTATTTTTGATGCTGAAACACAATCTGGTAATGAACATGAACCTAGTGATAATGTTAATGATGATGTTCATGTTGATGCTCAACCTAGCAATAACAATGATGTAGAGATTGAACCTGCTGTTGATCTTGATAACCCACAATCAAAGAATCAACATTATGATAAGAGAGACTTCGTTGCTAGGAAGCACGGTAAAGAAAGAGAACAATGGGTTCAGAAACCCATGCATTTTCCTCATAAACCATCCAAGAAAAAGGATGATGAGGATTTTGAGCGCTTTGCTAAACTGATTAGACCTATTTTTTGCGTATGCGTTTGACTGATATGCTTAAAATGAATCCTTATGCTAAGTATATGAAAGATATTGTTACAAATAAAAGAAAGATACCGGAAGCTGAAATTTCCACCATGCTTGCCAATTATACCTTTAAAGGTGGAATACCAAAGAAACTAGGAGATCCTGGAGTACCAACTATACCATGCTCCATTAAAAGAAACTATGTTAAAGCTGCTTTATGTGATCTTGGAGCCGGTGTTAGTGTTATGCCTCTCTCTTTATATTGTAGACTTGATTTGAATAAGTTGATACCTACTGAAATATCTTTGCAAATGGCCGATAAATCAACTGCTATACCTATCAGTATTTGTGAGGATGTGCCTGTTGTGGTTGCAAACATTACTATTTTAACGGACTTTGTTATTCTTGATATTCCCGAGGACGATAGTATGTATATTATCCTTGGTAGAACCTTTTTGAATACTGCAGGGGCTGTTATTGATTGCAACAAAGGCAATGTCACTTTTGATGTTAATGGTGATGAGCATACAGTACACTTTCCGAGGAAACAACCTCAAGTCCACAATATCAATTCTATTGGAAAAATTTCAGCGATTACTATTGGAGGTTTTGAATTCCCTCTTCCTACTGTCAAGAAGAAATATGATATTCTTATTGTTGGGGACATGCATATCCCCGTTGAGGTAACTTAGTGTTATTCAAAAATTCTCCTGTTTCATGTTATTCGAAAAGAGTTTGTTAACAAGACTTGATCAACCTTGTTAGTGGATTCCTTTTGATGAGCATGAGATGGATGAAGTTAGAAAGCACAACTTTCTGTACCTACCTTTTACTTTATGTTATTTAGATTAAATAAAGCAAAAATAGTATTTTCTGTATGTTTTCTGAATTATCCTTGCAATGAAAATACCCCGAAAATAAAAGTTCTCCAAATGTCCTAAAAATGAAATATGATTTTTTGTGGAATATTTAAGAATTTCTGGCACCGAGAACACACCAGGGGACCCACCATTTGGCCACGAGGGTACAGGGCGCGCCCCTTGCCTCGTGGGCCCCACGTGGCCCTCCTCCACTTATTCAAGCACCCACACACTTCGTCTTCCTCCAGAAAAATTCATCCCGTAGCTCAAACCCGTGTTCTAGCTCATCTTGCTACCATTTTCGATCTCCTTGCTCAAAGCTCCATTCACAAAACTGTTTTGGGGGATTGTTCTTCGGTATGTGACTCCTCCAATTGTCCAATTAGTTTTTTTTCTAGTTCTTTATTTATTGCAAATTTTTGCTGCTTAGGTCACCCTGTTCTTGAGCTTGCATGTCAAATTTATATGGTGAAAAGTAGTTTTAATGCATGATATAGCCTCTAGGCACTTGTGGGAATAGTTGCTATCAATCTTGTTGAGTTTGGTTCACTTTTATTTTAGTCACTAAAAATTTCAGAAATTTTTCGGAGAAAGAAATTGATGAAGAGATTGTTGAGGGCCCTTCGAGGCGAAGCTCAAGGGATAAGAAGAATGAGGAGAATAAAAGGCCCAAATACAACCTTCCTCGCACTGCGGAGGTTCGGCCATGCGAATGGCCTTCTGATGCGTTCTTGAGAGCCGCCGGAATTTACGATGACTTTTATTACTTGGCTGAGAATGCAGGCCTCACCGACTTCCTCCATGACCAGCGCGAATAGTATCTCCTACTCACTAATATTTTTGTGCAAAATTTTTATCTCCATGCTAAGAAATCACCACCTTCAGTGGAGTTTCACTTATATGATGAGGTTAAGGAGATGTCACTCCATGATTTTTGTCGGGTCTGCAAGATACCCTTTGTAGGCAGCATAGAGGAACCACATCGTAGTGATGTGGATGGATTTATTGATAGAATTGCTGTAGGGGAAACGAGGAAAGTTTCAGATGCAAGAATTACTAGCATACATTTTCCTGTTCTACTTTACTTTGTGATATATGCTAGTAGATGCTTAATTGGTCGCGGGAACAGTGGAAAAATATTAGTGCTCCTGATATTGTCATTTTGCGCCATGCTTTGTTTCGTGATACAAATTTCAGCTTAGGCGCTATTGTTGCTAAATGATTAAATCTGAACCATACAAAGGGCCCCATCTTCGGAGGCGTCTTTGCTTCATGCCTTGCTGAACACTTTGAGATACCTATTAGGCATTATGAGAAAGAGGAAAAGTTGCTGCCCCCTATTTTTCTAGATTATAAGAGTATGGTAGCACATGATTTTATTGTTAAAAATAAGAAGAAGATGCTTAAGTATAATTTAATATTTGATAAAACTCACTGTGAGATTATTACCTTGCCTGCACCCTCTTTGTTTAACATACTTTCAGGCACGTACCTCATCTTACCCGAGGCCATTTATGCATAGTGGAGGCTGACACAAGTCCTAGATCCTGAGCCTGAGCCACCACTTGACCCTTATTGACAGTCTGTTTATCAGTGGGATCCAGAGGAGATCGCCAACTAGTGGCACCCTGAGGATCCTCCTCAGTACACCGGAGAGAGTAGCTTCGATCGGTGGGCATAGACCAACTTAGGACAAAAGCCTAAGCTTGGGGGAGTACGTATTTCTCACCGACATTACATTCATGTTAACACACTCATTCTAGTTGTCGGTGCTCATACTTTTTCATTGTACTGTCCATGCTAGTTTATTTTCTTTTCTAAGCCTTCTTCTTGTGTGTTTGAAAAACCTTAAGAAAAAACCAAAAAATTAGTTGTAGCTTTTAGCTAGTTTACTTTCCATGCCTGTAGTAGTAGTAATTAAAAGAAAACCCAAAATGATTTCTCGTTCTTCTTTTGCTTGTTGGGAGCTTTCCCGTGTAAATAGTTTTATTTATTTTCTTATTCTTTGGGGGTCGAGAGGAGAAGACCATGATGAAAATGTTGAGTGGCCCTCATATGCATTATTGTTGATTTAACCAAGAGCCCATATTACCTTGTCTTCTCCCTTGTATTAAATGCTTTCAGATTCCAGCTTAGTCCAATGCACGTGCACTATTATTATTATCCACACCGTTCGGTCATGCGAGTGAAAGGCAATAATGACGATATATGTTGGACTGAATGAGATGAGATAAGCTGGTATGAACTCGACCTATCTTGTTTTTGTAAATATGATTAGTTCATCGTTCCTGATTTAGCCTATTATGAATGAAACATGTTTGCAATGACAAATAGAGATTATAGTTGCCCATGCCATGCTTAATTAGCTAGGAGTTTATAATGGTTTACCTTGCGTGCCAACATGATATTAAAATGGTTGTGATGTGGTATGATAGGGTGGTATCCTCCTTTGAACGATTCGAGTGGCTTGACTTGGCACATGTTCACACATGTTGTTGAAACAAAATCAACATAGCCTCCGTGATATTTATGTTCATGGTGATTTATATCCTACTCATGCTTGCACTCATTATTGATTAATCTTAATGCATGTTCATGACTGTTGTTGCTCTCTAGTTGGTCGCTTCCCAGTCTCTTTCTAGCCTTCACTTGTACTAAGAGGGAATACGACTTGTGCATCCACTTCCAAAAACCCCAAAGTTATTCCATATGAGTCCACTATACCTTCCTATATGCGGTATTTACCTGCAGTTCTAAGTAATTTTGTATGTGCCAAACTCTAAACCTTCAAATGAAATTCTGTTTTGTATGCTCGAATAGCTCATGTATCAACTAGGGTTGTCTATATATCCCATGCTCAAATCAAAATAACTGCAAAAAAAACTCCCCCAGGATTGTTGTTAGTTGGAGGCACCCATTGTTTCGGACAAGCCATGGATTGATGTTTGTTGGTGGTGGGGGAGTATAAACTTTACCATTCTATTTGGGAACCGACTATAATGTGTGTAGCATGGAATATATCGAGATCTCTTGGTTGTTATGTTGACAATGGAAGTATGCCACTCAAAATATTATTTATCTCCGTTTCAAAACTCGAGCTCTAGCACCTCTACAAATCCCTACTTCCCTCTGCGAAGGGCCTATCTATTTACTTTTATGTTGAGTCATCATCCTCTTATTAAAAAGCACGAGTTGGAGAGCACCGCTGTCATTCGCATGCATTGCTATTAATTTACATTGAGTATGAGTATGACTGGATCTCTTTTACCATGAATTACAATGTCTAGTCAGTCCTTGATCTTCAGGGGTGCTGTGCATTTATGTTTTGCGGTCTCAGAAAGGGCTAGCGAGATACCATCTTGTTATATCATGTTATGATTTGTTTTGATAAAGTGTTATCATTTGAGATTTATTATTATTGCTCGTTAGTTGATTATGGCATTGATATGAGTAAACATGAGACCTAAATGTTATTGTGAATATGGTTAGTTCATAATCTTTGCTGAAAACTTGAATGTTGGCTTTACATATTTGCAACAACAAGATCAAATAGAGTTTGTAAAAGTATTTCTTTATCACTTTCAGTTTGTCAACTGAATTGCTTGAGGACAAGCAAAGGTTTAAGCTTGGGGGAGTTGATACGTCTCCAACGTATCTACTTTTCCAATCACTTTTGCCCTTGTTTTGGACTCTAACTTGCATAGTTTGAATGGAACTAACCCGGACTGACGCTGTTTTCAGCAAAATTGCCATGGTGTTATTTTTGTGCAGAAATAAAAGTTCTCGAAATGACCTAAAAATCCATGGAGACACGTTTTGGAATAAATAAAAAATACTGGCGAAAGAATCAGCATCAGGGGGCCCACACCCTGTCCACGAGGGTGTAGGGCGCGCCCCCAGCCTCGTGGGCCCCTATGACTCCATCGACCTCAACTCCAACTCTATATATTCACATTCGGGGAGAAAAACAGAGAGAAGGATTCATCGCGTTTTACGATACGGAGCCGCCGCCAAGCCCTAATCTTCCTTGGGAGGGCTGATCTGGAGTCCGTTCGGGGCTCGGAGAGAGGAATCCATCGCCATCATCATCATCATCATCATCATCATCATCATCATCATCATCATCATCTGTTGGGTTTCGTAGTAATTTCAAAAAAATTCCTACGCACACGCAAGATCATGGTGATGCATAGCAACGAGAGGTGGAGAGTGTGATCTACGTACCCTTGTAGATCGACAACGGAAGCGTTAACTTGGTTGATGTAGTCGTACGTCTCCACAGCTCGACCGATCAAGCATCGAAACTACGGCACCTCCGAGTTCTAGCACACGTTCAGCTCGATGACGATCCCCGGACTCCGATCCAGCAAAGTGTCAGGGAAGAGTTCCGTCAGCACGACGGTGTGGTGACGATCTTGATGTACTACCGTCGCAGGGCTTCGCCTAAGCACTGCTACAATATTATCGAGGACTATGGTGGAAGGGGGCACCGCACACGGCTAAGAATATGATCACGTGGATCAACTTGTGTCTCTAGGGGTGCCCCGTGCCTCCGTATATAAAGGCTCAAAGGGGGGGCTGGCCGGCCAAGAGGTGGCGCGCCAGGAGGAGTCCTACTCCTTCCGGGAGTAGGACTCCCCCCCTTTCCTAGTTGGAATAGGATTCGCGGAGGGGGGAAAAGAGGAGAGAGAGGAGGAAGGGGGACCGGCCCCCTCTCCTTGTCCTATTCGGACCAAGGGGGGGGGGAGGGGCGCGCGGCCCATCTCTGGCCACCTCTCCTCTCTTCCACTAAGGCCCACTAAGGCCCATATACTTCCCGGGGGGTTCCGGTAACCTCCCGGTACTCCGGTAAAATCCCGATTTCACCCGGAACACTTTCGATATCCAAACATAGGCTTCCAATATATCAATCTTTATGTCTCGACCATTTCGAGACTCCTCGTCATGTCCGTGATCACATCCGGGACTCCGAACAACCTTCGGTACATCAAAATGCATAAACTCATAATATAACTGTCATCGTAACCTTAAGCGTGCGGACCCTACGGGTTTGAGAACAATGTAGACATGACCGAGACATGTCTCCGGTCAATAACCAATAGCGGAACCTGGATGCTCATATTAGCTCCTACATATTCTACGAAGATCTTTTATCGGTCAGACCGCATAACAACATACGTTGTTCCCTTTGTCATCGATATGTTACTTGCCCGAGATTCGATCGTTGGTATCCCATACCTAGTTCAATCTCGTTACCGGCAAGTCTCTTTACTCGTTCTGTAATACATCATCCCGCAACTAACTCATTAGTTGCAATGCTTGCCAGGCTTAAGTGATGTGCATTACCGAGAGGGCCCAGAGATACCTCTCCGACAATCGGAGTGACAAATCCTAATCTCGAAATACGCCAACCCAACATGTACCTTTGGAGACACCTGTAGTACTCCTTTATAATCACCCAGTTACGTTGTGACGTTTGGTAGCACACAAAGTGTTCCTCCGGCAAACGGGAGTTGCATAATCTCATAGTCATAGGAACATGTATAAGTCATGAAGAAAGCAATAGCAACATACTAAACGATCGGGTGCTAAGCTAATGGAATGGGTCATGTCAATCAGATCATTCAACTAATGATGTGATCCCGTTAATCAAATGACAACTCTTTGTCCATGGTTAGGAAACATAACCATCTTTGATTAACGAGCTAGTCAAGTAGAGGCATACTAGTGACACTCTGTTTGTCTATGTATTCACACATGTATTATGTTTCCGGATAATACAATTCTAGCATGAATAATAAACTTTTATCATGATATAAGGAAATAAATAATAACTTTATTATTGCCTCTAGGGCATATTTCCTTCTTCATCATCATCAACCTTCCTCCATCACCAATTTCATGATGCTCACCGCCGTGCGTGAGTAATCTCATCGTAGGCTTGCTGGATGGTGATGGCTTGGATGGGATTTATCATGTAAGAGTTAGTTTTGTTAGGGTTTGATCCCTAGTATCCATTATGTTCCAAGATTGATGTTGCTATGAGTTTGCTATGCTTAATGCTTGTCACTAGGGCCCGAGTGCCATGATTTCAGATCTGAACCTATTATGTTTTCATGAATATATGTGAATTCTTGATCCTATTTTGCAAGTCAATAGTCACCTACTATGAGTTATGATCCGACAACCCCGAAGTGACAATAATCGGGATCACTCTCGGTGATGACCATAGTTTGAGGAGTTCATGTATTCACTAAGTGTTAATCCTTTGGTCTGGTACTCTATTAAAAGGAGGCCTTAATATCCCTTAGTTTCCAATAGGACCCCGCTGCCACGAGAGGGTAGAACAAAAGATGTCATGCAAGTTCTTTTCCATAAGCATATATGACTATATTCGGAATACATGCCTACATTACATTGATGAACTGGAGCTAGTTCTGTGTCACCCTATGTTATAACTGTTGCATGAGGAATCGCATCCGACATAATTATCCATCATTGATCCATTGCCTACGAGCTTTTCACATATTGACCTTTGCTTAGTTACTTTTCTGTTGCCACTGTTATGATTGCTACAAAAACTACTATTGTTACTTTTGCCACCGTTACTTCCATACTACTTTGCTACTAAATACTTTGCTGCAGATATTAAGTCTTCAGGTGTGGTTGAATTCACAACTCAACTGCTAATACTTGAGAATATTCTTTGGCTCCCCTTGTGTCGAATCAATAAATTTGGGTTGAATACTCTACCCTCGAAAATTATTGCGACCCCTTATACTTGTGGGTTATCAATTGTTTGTAGACCTTTTAGATAATAAGAGTGTCAAATCCAACGAGGAGCTAAAGGTAGAACAAATATTCCATCAAGTTCTCTCGATCACCGATACAACTCTACGCACACTTCACGTTTGCTTTACCTATAACAAGAATAAAACCAGAAGTACCTTATAGGTGTGGTAGGATAGATTTGCAAGAAAATAAAGAATGTGAAAAATAAAAAGTAGGTGTTGTTCTAATTAGATTACAATTAAATTAGTATAGCGAGTGTGGATTAGTAGTGGTAGGATTTGTGTAATTGTCCCCAAGCAATTGACTATGTTACTAGACCGATAACAAGTTTTTATGTGGGGGAGGCCATTGCTAGCATGTCGTCCCTTACTTGGAATTCTATGCACTTATGATTGGAACTATTAGCAAGCATTTGCAACTACTAACGTTCATTAAGGTATAACCCAATGATAGCATTAAGATATATATTGGCCCCCCTTCAATCCCGTATGCATCAATTTCTATGGTAGGAAGAAGCTTCTGTCACCCTTGCCCTCCAATGCATAGTCCTATCAACATAAAACTAACCCTATGGTGTGATCCACACACGTGCTCATATGATGGGCACCAAAGGACAACAACATAACCACAAGCAAATTAAACCAATCATAGCAATTCACCAACTACCGGTAGGACTGAAAGTGCTAGTAATCGACTAGAGGAGGGTGAATAGGCGATATTTATGAATACAAACTATTAGTATGAACCTATATGATATGCATCGGAAGATGAACTACACCGGACAAGCCATAGTCAGGTAAGCAATATAGTGAAAGCACGAAGACTAATAGCAGCTAGGTAGTATGGACCGGAATGGAAGACAGTATGAAGCCAAATAGGTGATAGTCTTTGCACAGTGAAGTCAAACAAATCAGGCAAACAAGCAATGACTTCATGAAGACAAACTGAAAATTAAAGAAGGTAAGGGATAGAACCAGTAGCTTGGTGAAGACAAGGATTTGGTAGACCAATTCCAGTTGCTGTGACATCCAAGGTTGTCAGAATCGTGATTTTGAATAGGATCAGAGCTCCGATGGTAGGATCGCAAATCGTAGGATCTTCACTATCAGGACCGTAGAAACGTAGATTCTATGAACTAAAGTCGTGGAATCAGAGGGGTTAGTTTGGATCGTAAAGTCGTAGAATCGTATAACAGAATCGTGATTCTGACAACCCTGGTGACATCTATACGTCTGGTTAGGGAGGCTGAGACTGAACTTACAAGACTGTGTCTTCACCTTATTCCACTTGAGCTAAGGAAACCTAGTCCTCGCCCAATCACTCTGGTAAGTCTTCAAGGTAGAGTTCCAAACCTTCATAGACTCCATTCATCGGTGATCCACAATGACTCTTGGCTACTCAGAACATGACGCCTAACCGGCTGGAGGATGCACAGTCCTCAAGTGTAACAAGTCTTCAAGTCACGCGGACAGAAAGACATCAGTGATGCCTAACACTCTTTGGCTCTGGGTGTTTTGGGCTTTGTCCTCACAAGGATCTCTCTCTCAAAGGCTTTAGAGGTGGGTGATACGTCTCCAATGTATCTATAATTTTTTATTGTTCCATGCTATTATATTACCTGTTTTGGATGTTTTATATGCATTAATATGCTATTTTATATGATTTTTGGGACTAACCTATTAACCTAGAGCCCAGTGCCAGTTTCTGTTTTTTCCTTGTTCTAGAGTTTCGCAGAAAAGGAATACCAAATGGAGTCCAAACGGAATGAAACTTTCGCGATGATTTTTCTTGGACCAGAAGACACCCAGGAGACTTGGAGTGCAAGTTAGAAGAGCCACGAGGCGGCCACAAGGGTGGAGGGCGTACCCCGACCTTGTGGGCCCCTCGGTGACCCCCTGACCTAGATCTTCCTCCTATATATTCTCAAATATCCCCAAAACTTCCAGGGAGCCACGAAACCACTTTTCCACCACCGCAACCTTTTGGACCCGTGAGATCCCATCTAGGGGCCTTTTCCAGCATCATGCCGGAGGGGGATTCGATCACGGAGGGCTTCTACACCAACACCATTGCCTCTCTGATGAAGCGTGAGTAGTTTACCACAGAACTACGGGTCCATAGCTAGCAGCTAGATGGCTTCTTCTCTTTCTTCGATTCTCAATACAAAGTTGTCCTCGATGTTCTTGGAGATCTATCCGATGTAATACTCTTTTGCGGTGTGTTTGCCGTGATTCAATGAATTGTGGATTTATGATCAGCTTATCTATGAATATTATTTGAATCTCCTCTGAATTCTTATATGCATGATTTGATATCTTTGCAAGTCTCTTCGAACTATTGATTTGGTTTGGCCAACTAGATTGTTTTTTCTTGCAATGGGAATATGGGATAAGTGCTTAGCTTTGGGTTCTACCTTGCGATGCTCGATCCTAGTGACAGAAGGGGAACTGACACGTATTGTATTGTTGCCATCGAGGATAACAAGATGGGATTTTCATCATATTGCTTGAGTTACTCCCTCTACATCATGTCATCTTACTTAGTGCATTAGTCTGTTCTTATGAACTTAATACTCTAGATGCAGGCAGGAGTCGGTCGATGTGTGGAGTAATAGTATTAGATGCAGAATCGTTTCGGTCTACTTGACACAGACGTGATGCCTATATTCATGATCATTGCCTTAGATATCATCATAACTTTGCGCTTTTCTATCAATTGCTCGGCAATAATTTGTTCACCCACCATACTATTTTCTATCCTGAGAGAAGCCTCTAGTGAAACCTATGGCCCCCGGGTCTATTTTCCATCATATAAGTTTCCGACCTACAATTTTAGTTTCCTATTTACTTTCTTTGCAATCTTTTACTTCCGATCTATAAACCAAAAACACCAAAAATATTACTTTACCGTTTATCCATCTATATCAAATCTCACTTTGCAAATAACCGTGAAGGGATTGACAACCCCTTTATCGCATTGGGTGCAAGTTGGTGTTTGTTTGTGCAGGTATTCAGTGGCTTGTTGTATTGTCTCCTACTGGATTGATACCTTCGTTCTCCAAAACCGAGGGAAATACTTACTGTACTTTGCTGCATCACCCTTTCCTCTTCAAGGGAAAAACCAATGCAAGCTCAAGAGGTAGCAGGAAGAATTTCTGGCGCCGTTGCTGGGGAGATCTATGCCAAGCCGAGACATACCAAGTACCCATCATAAACTCTCATCCCTCGCATTACATTATTCGCCATTCGCCTCCCGTTTTCCTCTCCCCCACTTCTAAAACGATTTTCGAAAAGATTCGCCTTTTCTCTGCCCCTCTTTTGTTCGATCTTATGTTGCTTGTGTTTCCACGTGCCTTCTATTTGCTTCCATCTTTGCTTGCTAAAAATCTATTGATATGGATCCACTCAAAGTTTTCTACCTGGATCATCTTCGATCCATATGGGCTCATGGTGAAACCCCAACTAGTTTAGTTGAGGGAAGATCTTTAGATGAGCATGCTCATTTTGTGCGTCATCGTTTGTGTGAAAAAGGAAGCTCTTACGGAATCAAATAAATTGTTTGCTATGCTATGCTTGGAATCTTTTGTGAAATTTATGATTTTACTTGTTTCTCTAAGAACCCTAAAAAACACTTTCCCTACCTATGTGAGTTTAATGATAATGAAATCTTATCTTCTTATGAAAAGGGTGTTTACAGTTACTATGATATCGAACAAACTGAAGAATTTGTTGCTTTTAAGGGTGCTTATGAAGTTGCTTCTTTGATTGAAAAGTATGATATTACTCTGTACAAACCTGAAATTTTTGACATACTTAAATATTGCTACGAAAACTATGCTCATAACGCCTATGTCAAAGAAATTATTGAGAGAATGACCGTTGCTTTGGAATAAAATAATGATATGCATGAATCTATAGATAGTTACGGTTCCGATGATTTGATTGAAATATCCCTTAATGAACATGATGCTTGCTAGGCTATGACCATGATGCCAATATTTATGGAGATGAAATTGCTATAGTTCCTTATGTTGAACACGAGATTATTGCTATTGCACCCATACTTGATAGTTCCTTGAATCAAAAGCATGATTGCAATGATTTTATTATAAATTCTATTAATGTCAATTGTGTTAATGATATGCAAAACCCCAAGGTTGGGGATGCTAGTTTTGCTATGTCCACTGCTTGTTGCAATGTTCATGATCGGAGTGATTCTTCTTATGATCTTGAAAATTTATTTAAGCCCCATGATGAATATGAGATTGATAATAGTGTTTGCAATAATATTGAAAGTGGGTTTGGAAGATGTCAACTTTAGATCCCACATATTTGGATAATGTTCAATGTTATGAAGTTTTTGATAAAAGTGGGTTTGGAAAGGTCATGACTTTAGTTAATGTTAATCCCACTATTTTGGAAGAGTGTCAACTTTGCATGCATGTGGATCATGAAGAGAAAATTTTATGTGATAGCTATATTGTTGAATTTGATTATGATCCTACATGTAATTATTATGAGGGAGGAAAATATGGTTGTGGAAATTTTCATATTACAAAATTACCTCTCGTTATGTTGAGGTTGCTATTGTTTCTTTCTTCTTCCTTGCATATGGTAGTTTTTGCATGTTTTGATAATTTGTTTGCTTATAAAATCCCTATGCATAGGAAGGATGTTAGACTTAAACTTGCTTGTCACATGTTTTATGATGCTCTCTTTGTGCTTAAATTCTTGTCTTTCATGTGAGGATCATTGGAATTATCAATGCCTAGCTAAGGGCGTTAAACAATAGCGCTTGTTGGGAGGCAACCCATTTTTTTTTTGATTTTTAGGTTCTGTCTAGCAATACATAATTCATCTAGCCTCTAGTTAGATGTGGTTTTGTGTTTTAGTTAGTGTTTGTGCCAAGAACTTTGGGATAGCCTATGGTGATAGTTGATTTGATCTTGCTGAAAAACAGAAACTTTTGCGCCCAGGAGATTAGTTTTCATTTTTAACAGAAGCGCGATAAAATACTGGCTCTTTTGAAAGAGGATTAATAAACAAATTTCCCAGGACTTACTAATTTCTCAAAAAGTTGGAGTGACAAAAGTATTCAAAATATCCAGATTGCTATAGATTGTTCTATTTTTGATAGATTCTGTTTTTCGGGTGTTGTTTGCTTATTTTGATGCATCTATGGCTAGTATCGGGGGGTATGAACCATGGAAAAGTTGGAATATAGTAGATATTACACCAATATAAATAAATAATGAGTTCACAACAGTACCAAAAGTGGTGATTTATTTTCTTATACTAACGAGCTTACGAGATTTTCTGTTGAAGTTTTGTGTTGTGAAGTTTCCAAGTTTTGGGTAAGGATTTGATGGACTATGGAATAAGTAGTGGCAAGAACCTAATCTTGGGGATGCCCAAGGCACCCCAAGGTAATATTCAAGGATGCCAAAGAGCCTAAGCTTGGGGATGCCCCGGGAAGGCATTCCCTCTTTCGTCTTCGTTTATCGGTAACTTTACTTGAGGCTATATTTTTATTCACCACATGATATGTGTTTTTCTTGGAGCGTCTTGTATGATTTGAGTCTTTTCTTTTTAGTTTTCCATAATCATCCTTGTTGTACACACCTTTTGGGAGAGACCGCATGAATCGTGATTTATTAGAATACTCTATGTGCTTCACTTATATCTTTTGAGCTAGGCAATTTTGCTCTAGTGCTTCACTTATATCTTTTTTAGAGTCATGCTAGTGAGTAGTTGTGAATTTGAGAAATACTTGTGTTAAGGTTTGTGAGTCCCGTAGCATGCACATATGGTGAACCGTTATGTAACGAAGTTGGAGCATGAGATATTTTTTGATTGTATTACTTATGAGTGGCGGTCGGGGATGCGCGATGGTCTTTTCCTACCAATCTATCCCCCTAGGAGCATGCTTCTGAAACTTTTTTCAAATCCAAAAGTTCAATAGCTTCCTACAAATTAGTGAATTAGGAGAGGGGCTCTTTGTGCGTAGTACTTTGTTTCGATGACTAATAGATTTTTGGAATAAGTATTTGAGTTCTTTATGGCTAATGTTGAGTCCACGGATTATACGCACTCTCACCTTTCCGCCATTGCTTGCCTCTCTTGTACCCCGCAACTTCCGCTAGTACTATAAACCCACCATATACCTTCCTCAAAACAGCCACCATACCTACCTATTAAGGCATTTCCATACCCATTCCGATATATATTGCCATGCAACTTTCCACCATTCCGTTTATTATGACACGCTCCATCATTGTCATATTGCTATGCATGATCATGTAGTTGATTAGTATTTGTGGCAAAGCCACCATTCATCATTTTTAATACATGCCGCTCTTGATTCATTACACATCCCGGTACACCGCTGGAGGCATTCACATAGAGTCATATTTTTGTTCTTGTATCGAGTTGTAAGTAAATAGAAGTGTGATGATCTTAATTATTATAGCATTGTCCCATGTGAGGAAATAAAAAAAGAAAGGCCAAAAAAAGGAGAAGGCCCAAAAAAAGAGAAAAAGAAGAAATGAGAGGAAAAGAGAGAAGGGACAATGTTACTATCCTTTTGCCACACTTGTGCTTCAAAGTAGCACCATGATCTTCATGATCGAAAGTCTCCTATATTGTCAGTTTCATACACTATGCGGAATTTTTCATTATAGAACTTGGCTTGTATATTCCAACGATGGGCTTCCTCAAAATGCCCTAGGTATTCATGAGCAAGCAAGTTGGATGCACACCCACTTAGTTTTCTTTTTGAGATTTCATAAACTTATAGCTCTAGTGCATCAGTTGCATGGAAATCCCTACTCACTCACATTGATATCTATTGATGGGCATCTCCATAGCCCGTTGATACGCCCAGTTGATGTGAGACTATCTCCTTCATTTTGTCTTCTCCACAACCACCGTCTATTCCACCTGTAGTGCTATGTCCATGGCTCACGCTCATGTATTGCTTGAAAGCTGAAATTTTTTGAGAACATCAAAATTATGAAACAATTGCTTGGCTTTTTATCGGGGTTATGCATGATTTGAATATTTTGTGTGATGAAGATGGAGCATAACCAGACTATATGATTTTGTAGGGATAAGCTTTCTTTGGCCATGTTATTTTGAGAAGACATAATTATTTTGTTAGTATGCTTGAATTATTGTTGTTTTTATGTCAATATTAAACTTTTGTTTTGAATCATATGGATGTGAACATTCATGCCACAATAAAGAGAATTACATGGATAAATATGTTAGGTAGCATTCCACATCAAAAATTCTGTTTTTTTACCGTTTACCTCCTCGAGGACGAGCAGGAATTAAGCTTGGGGATGCCTGATACGTCTCCAACATATCTATAATTTTTGATTGTTCCATGCTATTATATTATCTGTTTTGAATGTTTTATATGCATTAATATGCTATCTTATGATTTTTGGGACTAACCTATTAACCTAGAGCCCAGTGCCAGTTTCTGTTTTTCCTTGTTTTAGAGTTTGGCAGAAAAGGAATACCAAACGGAGTCCAAACGGAATGAAACTGTCGTGATGATTTTTGTTGGACCAGAAGACACCCAGGAGACTTGGAGTGCTAGTCAGAAGAGCCACGAGGCGGCCACAAGGGCGGAGGGCGCGCCCCCTAACCTTGTGGGCCCCTCGGTGACCCCCTGACCTAGATCTTCCTCCTATATATTCTCAAACATCCCAAAAACTTCCAGGGAGCCACGAAACCACTTTTCCACCGTCGCAAGCTTCTATACCCATGAGATCCCATCTAGGGGCCTTTTTCAGTATCCTGCCGGAGGGGGATTCAATCACGGAGGGCTTCTACATCAACACCATTGCCTCTCTGATGAAGCATGAGTAGTTTACCATAGACCTACGGGTCCATAGCTACTAGCTAGATGGCTTCTTATCTCTCTCTTTATTCTCAATACAAAGTTCTCCTCGATGTTCTTGGAGATCTATTTAATGTAATACTCTTTTGCGATGTGTTTGCTGAGATCCGAAGAATTATGGATTTATGATCACCTTATCTTTTAATATTATTTGAGTCTCCTCTGAATTCTTATATGCATGATTGGATATCTTTGCAAGTCTCTTCGAACTATCAATTTGGTTTGGCCAACTAGATTGGTTTTTCTTCCGATGGGAGAAGTGCTTAGCTTTGGGTTCTATCTTGCGGTGCTCGATCCTAGTGTCAGAAGGGGAACCGACATGTATTGTATTGTTGCCATCGAGGATAACAAGATGGGGTTTTCATCATATTGCTTGAGTTAATTCCGCTACATCATGTCATCTTACTTAATGCGTTACTCTGTTCTTATGAACTTAATACTCTAGATGCAGGCAGGAGTCGGTCAATGTGTGGAGTAATAGTAGTAGATGCAGAATCGTTTTGGTCTACTTGACACAGACGTGATGCCTATATTCATGATCATTGCCTTAGATATCGTCATAACTTTGCGCTTTTCCATCAATTGCTCGGTAGTAATTTGTTCACCCATTGTACTACATTTTGCTATCTTGAGAGAAGCCTCTAGTGAAACCTATGGCCCCCGGGTCTTTATTTCATCATATAAGTTTTCGATCTACAATTTTAGTTTCCTATTTACTTTGTTTGCAATCTTTTACTTTCCAATCTATAAACCAAAAACACAAAAATATTACTTTACCGTTTATCCATGTATATCAGATCTCACTTTGCAAATAACCACGAAGGGATTGACAACCCCTTTATCGCGTTGGGTGCAAGTTGGTGTTTGTTTGTGTAGGTATTTGGTGGCTTGTTGCGTTGTCTCCTACTAGATTGATACCTTGGTTCTCAAAAACTGAGGGAAATACTTACTCTACTTTGCTGCATCACCCTTTCCTCTTCAAGGGAAAAACCAATGCAAGCTCAAGAGGTAGCAGTGGGTTGCTCTCAAATGGAAAAATCCGTGCACTAACTCTTAGCAGCCACCAATTTATGGTGTAGGGGTGGGCTATTTATAGCCAGGAGGCAACCCGAGATGATATGTCCGAAATGACCTTGGGTCACTAAGGAACCAACATGTGTCCAACGGTCGGATTTCAAACACACGCAGTAGCGATATGTCTCCAACGTATCTACTTTTCCTAACGCTTTCCTCTTGTTTTGGACTCTAATTTGCATGATTTGAATGAAACTAACCCCGGACTAATGTTGTTTTCAGCAGAACTACCATGGTGTTGTTTTTGTGTAGAAATAAAACTTCTCGGAATGGAATGAAACTTCGCGAGGAATTATTATACAATAAACAAGAATTTCTGGAGCCAAGACCTACCGGAGAGGGGCACCTAGGTGGGCACAACCCACCAGGGCGCGCCCCCTCTCCTAGCATGCCTAGGTGGGTTGTCCCCACCTGGTGGCCCCGCAGACCCTGAAACCGATGGTATAAAATCCTATTTTCTAGAAAAAAATCAGGGATAAAGAATTATTGCGATCCACGAGAAGGAGACGTTGTCACCTCCTATTCTTCATCGGGAGGCCAGATCTGGAGTCTGTTAGGGGCTCTGGAAAGGGGAATCTTCGTTCTTCGTCATCACTAACCCTTCTCCATCACCAATTCCATGATGCTCCCCATTGGGAGTGAGTAATTCCTTCGTAGGCTTGCTGGTCGGTGAGGAGTTGGATGAGATTCATCATGTAACCGATTTAGTCACTGGTACAGCGACTGAAGGAAATATGCCCTAGAGGCAATAATAAAGTTATTATTTATTTCCTTATATCATGATAAATGTTTATTATTCATGCTAGAATTGTATTAACCGGAAACATAATACATGTGTGAATACATAGACAAACTTAGTGTCACTAGTATGCCTCTACTTGACTAGCTAGTTAATCAAAGATGGTTATGTTTCCTAACCATGAACAAAGTGTTGTTATTTGATTAATGAGGTCACATCATTAGTTGAATGATCTGATTGACATGACCCATTCCATTAGCTTAGCACCCGATCGTTTAGTATGTTGCTATTGCTTTCTTCATGACATATACATGTTCCTATGACTATGAGATTATGCAACTCCCGTTTGCCGGAGGAACACTTTGGGTGCTACCAAACGTCACAACGTAACTTGGTGATTATAAAGGAGTACTACAGGTGTCTCCAAAGGTACATGTTGGGTTGGCGTATTTCGAGATTAGGTTTTGTCACTTCGATTGTCGGAGAGGTATCTCTGGGCCCTCTCGGTAATGCACATCACTTAAGCCTTGCAAGCATTGCAACTAAATGAGTTAGTTGCAGGATGATGTATTACAGAACGAGTAAAGAGACTTGCCGGTAACGAGATTGAACTAGGTATAGGAATACCGATGATCGAATCTCGGGCAAGTAACATACCGATGACAAAGGGAACAACGTATGTTGTTATGCGGTCTGACCGATAAAGATCTTCGTAGAATATGTAGGAGCCAATATGGGCATCCAGGTCCCGCTATTGGTTATTGACCGGAGACGTGTCTCGGTCATGTCTACATTGTTCTCGAACCCGTAGGGTCCGCACGCTTAAGGTTACGATAACAGTTATATTATGAGTTTATGCATTTTGATGTACCGAAGGTTGTTCGGAGTCCCGGATGTGATCATGGACATGACGAGGAGTCTCGAAATGGTCGAGACATAAAGATTGATATATTGGAAGCCTATGTTTGGATATCGGAAGTGTTCCGGGTGAAATCGGGATTTTACCGGAGTACCGGGAAGGTTACCGGAACCCCCCGGGAGCTAAATGGGCCATGATGGGCCTTAGTGGAAAAGAGAAGAGGCAGCCCTACATGGGCTGCGCGCCTCCCCCTTCCCCTAGTCCTATTAGGACTAGGAGAGGTGGCCGGCCCCCTCCTTCTCTTTTCCCCCTCCGCGAATCCTATTCCAACTAGGATTGGGGGGGGGGGGGAATCCTACTCCTAGAGGGAGTAGGACTCTCCTGGCGCACCCCTTGTGGCCGGACAGCCTTCCCCCCTTTGGTCCTTTATATACTAAGGTAGAGGCACCCTAGAACACACAAGTTGATCCACGTGATCCATTCCTTAGCCGTGTGCGGTGCCCCCAGCCACCATATTCCTCGATAATACTGTAGCGGAGTTTAGGCGAAGCCCTGCTGCTGTAGTGCATCAAGATCGTCACCACGCCGTCGTGCTGACGGAACTCTTCCCCTACACTTTGCTGGATCGGAGTCCGGGGATCGTCATCGAGCTGAACGTGTGCTCGAACTCGGAGGTGCCGTAGTTTCGGTACTGGATCGGTTGGATCGTGAAGACGTACGACTACTTCCTCTATGTTGCGTGAACGCTTCTGCAGTCGGTCTGCGTGGGTACATAGACAACACTCTCCCCTCTCGTTGGTATGCATCACATGATCTTGCGTGTGCGTAGGAATTTTTTTGAAATTACTACGAAACCCAACAGTGGTATCCGAGCCTAGGTTATTTATGTTGATGTTATATGCACGAGTAGAACACAAGTGAGTTGTGGGCGATATAAGTCATACTGCCTACCAGCATGTCATACTTTGGTTCGGCGGCATTGTTGGACGAGATGACCCGGACCAACATTACGCGTACGCTTACGCGAGACCGGTTCCCCCGACGTGCTTTGCACATAGGTGGCTTGCGAGCGACAGTCTCTCCAACTTTAGTTGAACCAAGTGTGGCTACGCCCGGTCCTTGCGAAGGTTAAAACGGAGTCTATTTGACAAACTATCGTTGTGGTTTTGATGCATAGCTGAGATTGGTTCTTGCTTAAGCCCGTAGCAGCCACGTAAAACTTGCAACAACAAAGTAGAGGACGTCTAACTTGTTTTTGCAGGGCATGTTGTGATGTGATATGGTCAAGGCATGATGCTGAATTTTATTGTATGAGATGATCATGTTTTGTAACCGAGTTATCGGCAACTGGCAGGAGCCATATGGTTGTCGTTTTATTGTATGAAATGCAATCGCGATGTAATGCTTTACTTTCATCACTAAGCGGTAGCGATAGTCGTAGAATCATAAACTTGGCGAGACGACAACGATGCTACGATGGAGATCAAGGTGTCATGCCGGTGATGATGGTGATCACGACGGTGCTTCGGAGATGGAGATCACAAGCACAAGATGATGATGGCCATATCATATCACTTATATTGATTGCATGTGATGTTTATCCATTTATGCATCTTATCTTGCTTTTATTGACGGTAGCATTATAAGATGATCTCTCACTAAATTAGCAAGAAGTGTTCTCCCTGAGTATGCACCGTTGCAAAAGTTCTTCGTGCTGAGACACCACGTGATGATCGGGTGTGATAGGTTCTACGTTCAAATACAACGGGTGCAAAACAGTTGCACACGCGGAATACTCAGGTTATACTTGACGAGCCAAGCATATACAGATATGGCCTCGGAACACGGAGACCGAAAGGTCGAGCGTGAATCATATAGTAGATATGATCAACATAACGATGTTCACCATTGAAAACTACTCCATCTCACGTGATGATCGGTTATGGTTTAGTTGATTTGGATCACGTAATCACTTAGAGGATTAGAGGGATGTCTATCTAAGTGGGAGTTCTTTAATTAATTTGATTAACTGAACTTAAATTTATCATGAAACTTAGTACCTGATTAGTATCTTGCTTATTTATGTTTGGTTGTAGATAGATGGCTCGTGTTGTTATTCCGTTGAATTTTAATGCGTTCCTTGAGAAAGCAAAGTTGAAAGATGATGATAGCAATTACACGGACTGGGTCCGTAACTTGAGGATTATCCTCATTGCTGCACAGAAGAATTACGTCCTGGAAGCATCGCTGGGTGCCAGGCCTGCTGCAGGAGTAACGCCGGATGTTATGAACGTCTGGCAGAGCAAAGCTGATGACTACTCGATAGTTCAATGTGCCATGCTTTACGGCTTAGAATCGGGACTTCAACGACGTTTTGAACGTCATGGAGCATATGAGATGTTCTAGGAGTTGAAGTTAATATTTCAAGCAAATGCCCGGATTGAGAGATATGAAGTCTCCAATAAGTTCTATAGCTGCAAGATGGAGGAGAACAGTTCTGTCAGTGAGCATATACTCAAAATGTCTGGGTATAATAATCACTTGATTCAATTGGGAGTTAATCTTCCTGATGATTGCGTCATTGACAGAATTCTTCAATCACTGCCACCAAGCTACAAGAGCTTCGTGATGAACTATAATATGCAAGGGATGAACAAGTCTATTCCCGAGCTCTTCGCAATGCTGAAAGCTGCGGAGGTAGAAATCAAGAAGGAGCATCAAGTGTTGATGGTCAACAAGACCACTAGTTTCAAGAAAAAGGGCAAAGGGAAGAAAAAGGGGAACTTCAAAAAGAACGGCAAGCAAGTTGCTACTCAAGAGAAGAAACCCAAACCTGGACCTAAGCCTGAAACTGAGTGCTTCTATTGCAAGCAGACTGGTCACTGGAAGCGGAACTGCCCCAAGTATTTGGCGGATAAGAAGGATGGCAAGGTGAACAAAGTTATATGTGATATACATGTTATTGATGTGTACCTTACTAATGCTCGCAGTAGCACCTGGGTATTTGATACTTGTTCTGTTGCTAATATTTGCAACTCGAAACAGGGACTACGGATTAAGCGAAGATTGGTTAAGGACGAGGTGACGATGCGCGTGGGAAACGGTTCCAAAGTCGATGTGATCGCGGTCGGCACGCTACCTCTACATCTACCTTCGGGATTAGTATTAGACCTAAATAATTGTTATTTGGTGCCAGCGTTGAGCATGAACATTATATCTGGATCTTGTTTAATGCGAGACGGTTATTCATTTAAATCAGAGAATAATGGTTGTTCTATTTATATGAGTAATATCTTTTATGGTCATGCACCTTTGAAGAATGGTCTATTCTTATTGAATCTCGATAGTAGTAATACACATATTCATAATGTTGAAGCTAAAAGATGCAGAGTTGATAATGATAGTGCAACTTATTTGTGGCACTGCCGTTTAGGTCATATCGGTGTAAAGCGCATGAAGAAACTCCATACTGATGGACTTTTGGAACCACTTGATTATGAATCACTTGGTACTTGCGAATCGTGCCTCATGGGCAAGATGACCAAAACACCGTTCTCCGGTACTATGGAGAGAGCAACAGATTTGTTGGAAATCATACATACAGATGTATGTGGTCCGATGAATATTGAGGCTCATGGCGGATATCGTTATTTTCTCACCTTCACAGATGATTTAAGCAGATATGGGTATATCTACTTAATGAAACATAAGTCTGAAACATTTGAAAAGTTCAAGGAATTTCAGAGTGAAGTTGAAAATCATCGTAACAAGAAAATAAAGTTTCTACGATCTGATCGTGGAGGAGAATATTTGAGTTACGAGTTTGGTGTACATTTGAAAAAATTGTGGAATAGTTTCGCAACTCACGCCACTCGGAACACCTCAGCGTAATGGTGTGTCCGAACGTCGTAATCGTACTTTACTGGATATGGTGCGATCTATGATGTCTCTTACTGATTTACCGCTATCGTTTTGGGGATACCCTCTAGAGACGGCCGCATTCACGTTAAATAGGGCACCATCAAAATCCGTTGAGACGACACCTTATGAACTGTGGTTTGGCAACAAACCAAAGTTGTCATTTCTAAAAGTTTGGGGCTGCGATGCTTATGTGAAAAAACTTCAACCTGATGAGCTTGAACCCAAATCGGAGAAATGTGTCTTCATAGGATATCCAAAGGAAACTATTGGATACACCTTCTATCACAGATCCGAAGGCAAGACTTTTGTTTCTAAATTCGGAAACTTTCTAGAGAAGGAGTTTCTCTCGAAAAAAGTGAGTGGGAGGAAAGTAGAACTTGACGAGGTAACTATACCTGCTCCCTTATTGGAAAGTAGTACATCACAGGAAACTGTTCCTGTGACACCTACACCAGTTAGTGAGGAAGTTAATGATAATGATCATGAAACTTCAGAACAAGATACTACTGAACCTCGTAGATCAACCAGAGTAAGATCCGCACCAGAGTGGTATGGTAATCCCGTTCTAGAAGTCATGATGCTTGATCATGATGAACCTACGAACTATGAAGAAGCAATGGTGAGCCCAGATTCCGCAAAGTGGCTTGAAGCCATGAAATCTGAGATGGGATCTATGTATGAGAACAAAGTATGGACATTGGTTGACTTGCCCGATGATCGGCAAGCAATTGAGAATAAATGGATCTTCAAGAAGAAGACTGACGCTGACGGTAATATTACTGTCTACAAAGCTCGACTTGTCGCAAAAGGTTTTCGGCAAGTTCAAGGGATTGACTACGATGAGACCTTCTCACCCGTAGCGATGCTTAAGTCTGTCCGAATCATGTTAGCAATTGCCGCATTTTATGATTATGAAATTTGGCAGATGGATGTCAAACTGCATTCCTGAATGGATTTCTGGAAGAAGAGTTGTATATGATGCAACCAGAAGGTTTTGTCGATCCAAAGGGAGCTAACAAAGTGTGCAAGCTCCAGCGATCCATTTATGGACTGGTGCAAGCCTCTCGGAGTTGGAATAAACGTTTTGATAGTGTGATCAAAGCATTTGGTTTTATACAGACTTTTGGAGAAGCCTGTATTTACAAGAAAGTGAGTGGGAGCTCTGTAGCATTTCTGATATTATATGTGGATGACATATTATTAATTGGAAATGATATAGAATTTCTGGATATCATAAAGGGATACTTGAATAAGAGTTTTTCAATGAAAGACCTCGGTGATGCTGCTTACATATTAGGCATTAAGATCTATAGAGATAGATCAAGACGCTTAATTGGACTTTCACAAACAACATACCTTGACAAAATTTTGAAGAAGTTCAAAATGGGTCAAGCAAAGAAAGGATTCTTGCCTGTGTTACAAGGTGTGAAATTGAGTAAGACTCAATGCCCGACCACTGCAGAAGATAGAGAGAATATGAAAGATGTTCCCTATGTATCAACGATAGGATCTATCATGTATGCAATGCTGTGTACCAGACCTGATGTGTGCCTTGCTATAAGTCTAGCAGGGAGGTACCAAAGTAATCCAGGAGTGGATCACTGGACAGCGGTCAAGAACATCCTGAAATACCTAAAAAGGACTAAGGATATGCTTCTCGTATATGGAGGTGACAAAGAGCTCGTCGTAAATGGTTACGTTGATGCAAGCTTTGACACTGATCCGGACGATTCTAAATCGCAAACCGGATACGTGTTTACATTAAATGGTGGAGCTGTCAGTTGGTGCAGTTCTAAACAAAGCGTTGTAGCGGGATCTACATGTGAAGCGGAGTACATAGCTGCTTCGGAAGCAGCAAATGAAGGAGTCTGGATGAAGGAGTTCATATCCGATCTAGGTGTCATACCTAGTGCATCGGGTCCAATGAAAATCTTTTGTGACAATACTGGTGCAATTGCCTTGGCAAAGGAATCCAGATTTCACAAGAGAACCAAGCACATCAAGAGACGCTTCAATTCCATCCGGGATCTAGTCCAGGTGGGAGACATAGAGATTTGCAAGATACATACGGATCTGAATGTTGCAGACCCGTTGACTAAGCCTCTTCCACGAGCAAAACATGATCAGCACCAAGGCTCCATGGGTGTTAGAATCATTACTATGTAATCTAGATTATTGACTCTAGTGCAAGTGGGAGACTGAAGGAAATATGCCCTAGAGGCAATAATAAAGTTATTATTTATTTCCTTATATCATGATAAATGTTTATTATTCATGCTAGAATTGTATTAACCGGAAACATAATACATGTGTGAATACATAGACAAACTTAGTGTCACTAGTATGCCTCTACTTGACTAGCTAGTTAATCAAAGATGGTTATGTTTCCTAACCATGAACAAAGTGTTGTTATTTGATTAACGAGGTCACATCATTAGTTGAATGATCTGATTGACATGACCCATTCCATTAGCTTAGCACCCGATCGTTTAGTATGTTGCTATTGCTTTCTTCATGACATATACATGTTCCTATGACTATGAGATTATGCAACTCCCGTTTGCCGGAGGAACACTTTGGGTGCTACCAAATGTCACAATGTAACTGGGTGATTATAAAGGAGTACTACAGGTGTCTCCAAAGGTACATGTTGGGTTGGCGTATTTCGAGATTAGGTTTTGTCACTTCGATTGTCGGAGAGGTATCTCTGGGCCCTCTCGGTAATGCACATCACTTAAGCCTTGCAAGCATTGCAACTAAATGAGTTAGTTGCGGGATGATGTATTACAGAACGAGTAAAGAGACTTGCCGGTAACGAGATTGAACTAGGTATAGGAATACCGATGATCGAATCTCGGGCAAGTAACATACCGATGACAAAGGGAACAACGTATGTTGTTATGCGGTCTGACCGATAAAGATCTTCGTAGAATATGTAGGAGCCAATATGGGCATCCAGGTCCCGCTATTGGTTATTGACCGGAGATGTGTCTCGGTCATGTCTACATTGTTCTCGAACCCGTAGGGTCCGCACGCTTAAGGTTACGATGACAGTTATATTATGAGTTTATGAATTTTGATGTACCGAAGGTTGTTCGGAGTCCCGGATGTGATCATGGACATGAAGAGGAGTCTCGAAATGGTCGAGACATAAAGATTGATATATTGGAAGCCTATGTTTGGATATCGGAAGTGTTCCGGGTGAAATCGGGATTTTACCGGAGTACCGGGAAGGTTACTGGAACCCCCCGGGAGCTAAATAGGCCATGATGGGCCTTAGTGGAAAAGAGAAGAGGCAGCCCTACATGGGCTGCGTGCCTCCCCCTTCCCCTAGTCCTATTAGGACTAGGAGAGGTGGCCGGCCCCCTCCTTCTCTTTTCCCCCTCCGCGAATCCTATTCCAACTAGGATTGGGGGGGGAATCCTACTCCCAGAGGGAGTAGGACTCTCCTGGCGCACCCCTTGTGGCCGGCCAGCCTTCCCCCCTTTGGTCCTTTATATACTGAGGTAGAGGCACCCTAGAACACACAAGTTGATCCACGTGATCTATTCCTTAGCCGTGTGCGGTGCCCCCAGCCACCATATTCCTCGATAATACTGTAGCGGAGTTTAGGCGAAGCCCTGCTGCTGTAGTGCATCAAGATCGTCACCATGCCGTCGTGCTGACGGAACTCTTCCCCGACACTTTGCTGGATCGGAGTCCGGGGATCGTCATCGAGCTGAACGTGTGCTCGAACTCGGAGGTGCCGTAGTTTCGGTACTTGATCGGTTGGATCGTGAAGACGTACGACTACTTCCTCTACGTTGCGTGAACGCTTCTGCAGTCGTTCTGCGTGGGTACATAGACAACACTCTCCCCTCTCGTTGCTATGCATCACATGATCTTGCGTGTGCGTAGGAATTTTTTTGAAATTACTACGAAACCCAACAGTGGTATCCGAGCCTAGGTTATTTATGTTGATGTTATATGCACGAATAGAACACAAGTGAGTTGTGGGCGATATAAGTCATACTGCCTACCAGCATGTCATACTTTGGTTCGGCGGCATTGTTGGACGAGATGACCCGGACCAACATTACGCGTACGCTTACGCGAGACCGGTTCCCCCGACGTGCTTTGCACATAGGTGGCTTGCGGGCGACAGTCTCTCCAACTTTAGTTGAACCAAGTGTGGCTACGCCCGGTCCTTGCGAAGGTTAAAACGGAGTCTATTTGACAAACTATCGTTGTGGTTTTGATGCATAGGTGAGATTGGTTCTTGCTTAAGCCCGTAGCAGCCACGTAAAACTTGCAACAACAAAGTAGAGGACGTCTAACTTGTTTTTGCAGGGCATGTTGTGATGTGATATGGTCAAGGCATGATGCTGAATTTTATTGTATGAGATGATCATGTTTTGTAACCGAGTTATCGGCAACTGGCAGGAGCCATATGGTTGTCGTTTTATTGTATGCAATGCGACCGCGATGTAATGCTTTACTTTTATCACTAAGCGGTAGCGATAGTCGTAGAATCATAAACTTGGCGAGACGACAACGATGCTACGATGGAGATCAAGGTGTCATGCCGGTGATGATGGTGATCACGATGGTGCTTCGGAGATGGAGATCACAAGCACAAGATGATGATGGCCATATCATATCACTTATATTGATTGCATGTGATGTTTATCCTTTTATGCATCTTATCTTGCTTTGATTGACGGTAGCATTATAAGATGATCTCTCACTAAATTAGCAAGAAGTGTTCTCCCTGAGTATGCACCGTTGTGAAAGTTCTTCGTGCTGAGACACCACGTGATGATCGGGTGTGATAGGTTCTATGTTCAAATACAACGGGTGCAAAACAGTTGCACACGCGGAATACTCAGGTTATACTTGACGAGCCAAGCATATACAGATATGGCCTCGGAACACGGAGACCGAAAGGTCGAGCGTGAATCATATAGTAGATATGATCAACATAACAATGTTCACCATTGAAAACTACTCCATCTCACGTGATGATCGGTTATGGTTTAGTTGATTTGGATCATGTAATCACTTAGAGGATTAGAGGGATGTCTATCTAAGTGGGAGTTCTTTAATTAATTTGATTAACTGAACTTAAATTTATCATGAAACTTAGTACCTGATTAGTATCTTGCTTATTTATGTTTGGTTGTAGATAGATGGCTCGTGCTGTTGTTCCGTTGAATTTTAATGCGTTCCTTGAGAAAGCAAAGTTGAAAGATGATGGTAGCAATTACACGGACTGGGTCCGTAACTTGAGGATTATCCTCATTGCTGCACAGAAGAATTACGTCCTGGAAGCATCGCTGGGTGCCAGGCCTGCTGCAGGAGCAACGTCGGATGTTATGAACGTCTGGCAGAGAAAAGCTGATGACTACTCGATAGTTCAGTGTGCCATGCTTTACGGCTTAGAATCGGGACTTCAACGATGTTTTGAACGTCATGGAGCATATGAGATGTTCCAGGAGTTGAAGTTAATATTTCAAGCAAATGCCCGGATTGAGAGATATGAAGTCTCCAATAAGTTCTATAGCTGCAAGATGGAGGAGAACAGATCTGTCAGTGAGCATATACTCAAAATGTCTGGGTATAATAATCACTTGATTCAATTGGGAGTTAATCTTCCAGATGATTGCGTCATTGACAGAATTCTTCAATCACTGCCACCAAGCTACAAGAGCTTCATGATGAACAATAATATGCAAGGGATGAACAGGTCTATTCCCGAGCTCTTCGCAATGCTGAAAGCTGCGGAGGTAGAAATCAAGAAGGAGCATCAAGTGTTGATGGTAAACAAGACCACTAGTTTCAAGAAAAAGGGCAAAGGGAAGAAAAAGGGGAACTTCAAAAAGAACGGCAAGCAAGTTGCTACTCAAGAGAAGAAACCCAAACCTGGACCTAAGCCTGAAACTGAGTGCTTCTATTGCAAGCAGACTGGTCACTGGAAGCGGAACTGCCCCAAGTATTTGGCGGATAAGAAGGATGGCAAGGTGAACAAAGGTATATGTGATATACATGTTATTGATGTGTACCTTACTAATGCTCGCAGTAGCACCTGGGTATTTGATACTTGTTCTGTTGCTAATATTTGCAACTCGAAACAGGGACTACGGATTAAGCGAAGATTGGTTAAGGACGAGGTGACGATGCGCGTGGGAAACGGTTCCAAAGTCGATGTGATCGCGGTCGGCACGCTACCTCTACATCTACCTTCGGGATTAGTATTAGACCTAAATAATTGTTATTTGGTGCCAGCGTTGAGCATGAACATTATATCTGGATCTTGTTTAATGCGAGACGGTTATTCATTTAAATCATAGAATAATGGTTGTTCTATTTATATGAGTAATATCTTTTATGGTCATGCACCCTTGAAGAGTGGTCTATTCTTATTGAATCTCGATAGTAGTAATACACATATTCATAATGTTGAAGCCAAAAGATGCAGAGTTGATAATGATAGTGCAACTTATTTGTGGCACTGCCGTTTAGGTCATATCGGTGTAAAGCGCATGAAGAAACTCCATACTGATGGACTTTTGGAACCACTTGATTATGAATCACTTGGTACTTGCGAACCGTGCCTCATGGGCAAGATGACCAAAACACCGTTCTCCGGTACTATGGAGAGAGCAACAGATTTGTTGGAAATCATACATACAGATGTATGTGGTCCGATGAATATTGAGGCTCGTGGCGGATATCATTATTTTCTCACCTTCATAGATGATTTAAGCAGATATGGGTATATCTACTTAATGAAACATATGTCTGAAACATTTGAAAAGTTCAAGGAATTTCAGAGTGAAGTTGAAAATCATCATAACAAGAAAATAAAGTTTCTACGATCTGATCGTGGAGGAGAATATTTGAGTTACGAGTTTGGTGTACATTTGAAAAAATTGTGGAATAGTTTCGCAACTCACGCCACCCGGAACACCTCAGCGTAATGGTGTGTCCGAACGTCGTAATCGTACTTTACTGGATATGGTGCGATCTATGATGTCTCTTACTGATTTACCGCTATCGTTTTGGGGATACGCTCTAGAGACGGCCGCATTCACGTTAAATAGGGCACCATCAAAATCCGTTGAGACGACACCTTATGAACTGTGGTTTGGCAAGAAACCAAAGTTGTCGTTTCTAAAAGTTTGGGGCTGCGATGCTTATGTGAAAAAACTTCAACCTGATAAGCTTGAACCCAAATCGGAGAAATGTGTCTTCATAGGATATCCAAAGGAAACTATTGGATACACCTTCTATCATAGATCCGAAGGCAAGACTTTTGTTGCTAAATTCGGAAACTTTCTAGAGAAGGAGTTTCTCTCGAAAGAAGTGAGTGGGAGGAAAGTAGAACTTGACGAGGTAACTGTACCTGCTCCCTTATTGGAAAGTAGTACATCACACAAAACTGTTCCTGTGACACCTACACCAGTTAGTGAGGAAGTTAATGATAATGATCATGAAACTTCAGAACAAGATACTACTGAACCTCATAGATCAACCAGAGTAAGATCCGCACTAGAGTGGTACGGTAATCCCGTTCTGGAAGTCATGATGCTTGATCATGATGAACCTACGAACTATGAAGAAGCAATGGTGATCCCAGATTCCGCAAAGTGGCTTGAAGCCATGAAATCTGAGATGGGATCCATGTATGAGAACAAAGTATGGACATTGGTTGACTTGCCCGATGATCGGAAAGCAATTGAGAATAAATGGATCTTCAAGAAGAAGACTGACGCTGACGGTAATATTACTGTCTACAAAGCTCGACTTGTCGCAAAAGGTTTTCAGCAAGTTCAAGGGATTGACTACGATGAGACCTTCTCACCCGTAGCGATGCTTAAGTCTGTCCGGATCATGTTAGCAATTGCCGCATTTTATGATTATGAAATTTGGCAGATGGATGTCAAACTGCATTCCTGAATGGATTTCTGGAAGAAGAGTTGTATATGATGCAACCAGAAGGTTTTGTCGATCCAAAGGGAGCTAACAAAGTGTGCAAGCTCCAGCGATCCATTTATGGACTGGTGCAAGCCTCTCGGAGTTGGAATAAACGTTTTGATAGTGTGATCAAAGCATTTGGTTTTATACAGACTTTTGGAGAAGCCTGTATTTACAAGAAAGTGAGTGGGAGCTCTGTAGCATTTCTGATATTATATGTGGATGACATATTATTAATTGGAAATGATATAGAATTTCTGGATAGCATAAAGGGATACTTGAATAAGAGTTTTTCAATGAAAGACCTCGGTGAAGCTCCTTACATATTAGGCATTAAGATCTATAGAGATAGATCAAGACGCTTAATTGGACTTCCACAAACAACATACCTTGACAAAATTTTGAAGAAGTTCAAAATGGATCAAGCAAAGAAAGGATTCTTGCCTGTGTTACAAGGTGTGAAATTGAGTAAGACTCAATGCCCGACCACTGCAGAAGATAGAGAGAATATGAAAGATGTTCCCTATGTATCAGCGATAGGATCTATCATGTATGCAATGCTGTGTACCAGACCTGATGTGTGCCTTGCTATAAGTCTAGCAGGGAGGTACCAAAGTAATCCAGGAGTGGATCACTGGACAGCGGTCAAGAACATCCTGAAATACCTAAAAAGGACTAAGGATATGCTTCTCGTATATGGAGGTGACAAAGAGCTTGTCGTAAATGGTTACGTTGATGCAAGCTTTGACACTGATCCGGACGATTCTAAATCGCAAACCGGATACGTGTTTACATTAAATGGTGGAGCTATCAGTTGGTGCAGTTCTAAACAAAGCGTTGTAGTGGGATCTACATGTGAAGCGGAGTACATAGCTGCTTCGGAAGCAGCAAATGAAGGAGTCTGGATGAAGGAGTTCATATCCGATCTAGGTGTCATACCTAGTGCATCGGGTCCAATGAAAATCTTTTGTGACAATACTGGTGCAATTGCCTTGGCAAAGGAATCCAGATTTCACAAGAGAACCAAGCACATCAAGAGATGCTTCAATTCCATCCGGGATCTAGTCCAGGTGGGAGACATAGAGATTTGCAAGATACATACGGATCTGAATGTTGCAGACCCGTTGACTAAGCCTCTTCCACGAGCAAAACATGATCAGCACCAAGGCTCCATGGGTGTTAGAATCATTACTATGTAATCTAGATTATTGACTCTAGTGCAAGTGGGAGACTGAAGGAAATATGCCCTAGAGGCAATAATAAAGTTATTATTTATTTCCTTATATCATGATAAATGTTTATTATTCATGCTAGAATTGTATTAACTGGAAAAATAATACATGTGTGAATACATAGACAAACTTAGTGTCACTAGTATGCCTCTACTTGACTAGCTAGTTAATCAAAGATGGTTATGTTTCCTAACCATGAACAAAGTGTTGTTATTTGATTAACGAGGTCACATCATTAGTTGAATGATCTGATTGACATGACCCATTCCATTAGCTTAGCACCCGATCGTTTAGTATGTTGCTATTGCTTTCTTCATGACATATACATGTTCCTATGACTATGAGATTATGCAACTCCCATTTGCCGGAGGAACACTTTGGGTGCTACCAAACGTCACAACGTAACTGGGTGATTATAAAGGAGTACTACAGGTGTCTCCAAAGGTACATGTTGGGTTGGCGTATTTCGAGATTAGGTTTTGTCACTTCGATTGTCGGAGAGGTATCTCTGGGCCCTCTCGGTAATGCACATCACTTAAGCCTTGCAAGCATTGCAACTAAATGAGTTAGTTGCGGGATGATGTATTACAGAACGAGTAAAGAGACTTGCCGGTAACGAGATTGAACTAGGTATAGGAATACTGATGATCGAATCTCGGGCAAGTAACATACCGATGACAAAGGGAACAACGTATGTTGTTATGCGGTCTGACCGATAAAGATCTTCGTAGAATATGTAGGAGCCAATATGGGCATCCAGGTCCCGCTATTGGTTATTGACCGGAGACGTGTCTCGGTCATGTCTACATTGTTCTCGAACCCGTAGGGTCCGCACGCTTAAGGTTACGATGACAGTTATATTATGAGTTTATGCATTTTGATGTACCGAAGGTTGTTCGGAGTCCCAGATGTGATCATGGACATGATGAGGAGTCTCGAAATGGTCGAGACATAAAGATTGATATATTGGAAGCCTATGTTTGGATATCGGAAGTGTTCCGGGTGAAATCGGGATTTTACCGGAGTACCGGGAAGGTTACCGGAACCCCCCGGGAGCTAAATGGGCCATGATGGGCCTTAGTGGAAAAGAGAAGAGGCAGCCCTACATGGGCTGCGCGCCTCCCCCTTCCCCTAAATGGGCCATGAGTGATTGATATAAAAGGGGGAGATAACATAGTTGGCTTACACTCGCCACGTCACATCAGAGTACATAAATAACATCCATCATACAAATCACTCATGGCCCGACTACGGTGCCCAAAATAGAAAAGACCCCCCAACATGCGACAAGGTCCTGAATCGATAACCCCAACTAGGCACCACTACTGATCATCCGGAAAAGACACATAGTATCGCTGAGAGTCCTCGTCGAACTCCCACTTGAGCTCGTAGTCGTCAACTGGAGCAGAAACACCTGGACCTGCATCTGGAGTTGTAGAATCTGTGAGCCACAGGGACTCAGCAATCTCACACCCGCGCGATCAAAACTATTTAAGCTCTTAGGAATGGATAAGGCAAATGTATGTGGAGCTGCAGCAAGCGACTAGCATATGTGGCGGCTAACTTATACGCAAAAGAGAGCGAGAAGAGAAGGCGAAGCACGAGCGAGAAGCTAAAGGAACATCCTGCGCAAGCATAACTCCAACACCGTGTCCACTTCCCGGACTCCGCCGAGAAGGGGCCATCACGGTAACACACACGGTTGATTCATTTTAATTAAGTTTAGTTCAAGTCATCTACAACCGGACATTAACAAATTCCCATCTGCCCATAACCGCGGGCACGGCTTTCGAAAGATCAATCCCTGCAGGGGAGTCCCAACTTAGCCCATGACAAGCTCTCACGGTCAACGAAGGAATAGACCTCCACCCAAGTCACACCGATCAGACTCGGTATCTTGGTACAACAAGATGATTCGACAGGTTAAAACAAGTCCAGCAACACCGCCTGAATGTGCCGACAAATCCCGATAGGAGCTGCACATATCTCTTTCTCAGGGCACACTCAGATGAGACTAGCTACGAGTAAAACCAACCCTCAAGTTTCCCCGAGGTGGCCCCGCAGGCAGCTCAGTTCGGACCAACACTCAGAGGGAGCACTGGCCCAAGGGGGGCTAAAATAAGATGACCCCCGGGCTCCGGAAACCCAAGGGAAAAAGAGGCTAGGTGGCAAATGGTAAAACCAATGTTGGGCATTGCTGGAAAAGCTTTAATCAAGGCGAACTATCAAGGGGTTCCCATTATAACCCAACCGCGTAAGGGACGCAACAATCCGGGAACATAACACCGATATGACGGAAACTAGGGCGGCAAGAGTGGAACAAAACACTAGGCGAGATGCCAAGCCTTCCACCCTTTACCAAGTATATAGATGCATTAAGATAACACAGTAATATAATGATATCCCAACAAGTAAATAAATGTTCCAACAAGGAACGGCTCCAATCTTCACCTGCAGCTAACAACACTATAAGAAGGGCTGAGCAAAGCGGTAACATAGCCAATCAACGGTTTGCTAGGACAATGGTGGGTTAGAGGTTCAACATGGCAATTGGGAGGCTGACAAGCAAAAGGTAGGCATCGTAGCATTGGCAAAGCAAAAGAGCAAGCAAACTAGCATAGCAAAGATAGTAGTGATTTCGAGGGTATGATCATCTTGCCTGCACAGTTGTCAGAGTTGACTGGATCCTCGCAAGCAAACTCAACGGGCTCCTCGGTAGCGAACTCGTCTCCCGGCTCTACCCAACAAGACAAACAAACAACAAGGGTACAATCAACCACGGGCAAGACCAAGCAATATGATGAAATGACGATATGCTATGCGGGATGCGATGCGGGATGCAAAATGCAAGATATGACAGAAAATGCATGAACCTGGCATCAACTTGGAAAACCAAGTGTGCCACTGGATAGAGGGGATGAAATCGCTTGAAAACGATATAAAGATCATTGGAATTGGAGCTACGGTTTGGAAATGGCAAGCGTTTTAAGATATGACACCGGTCTGCGATTAACAGCAAGTAGGCATCTAAATGCAACGAAATGAACATGCTACAGCCACCAAACATGAAAACAAAATACATGGCAGTGAAGTACACAAGATGGTTGACAAAACACTAGCACTGAGCCATAGGCAAATTCATCCATTAAGAGGTTCAAACAAGCATGGCTAAAACGCAAATGCAAAACAGATTTCAGACTTAGTGAAATTAACACTAGTCTGAAATTTCAGATCACGATGCTCTCTTCGGAGCAGCAAAACAACATGATACAAAACCTGAACATGACAAGTAAGAACATGGCATGGAGCTACCCAACAAGCTTAAAAAAAACACCCAAAGTGACCTGGGGCCAAAAGGGTTCACAAAATACTCTACCGAACTCATGAACATCGCTCGAACACAATCAGTTTTCAGACTTAGTGAAAACTGAGACATGCTGAAATATAACTCACGAAGGCATGTAAACGAGCTCGATGCACTCACTACGGTGCAAGTCATGGCAAGGAAAGCATATAACCAGCAAGAAGGCACAAAGTTCTAGCTACACATGGCAAGAACGAAGGCATAGCATGCATGGAACACTAACGGTAGCATCGGCGAAATCGCAAACGAGTTGCCGATCTGCCCAGATTAACAACGAAGCAAAAGTTGAGCTCGATTGAGTCAACCTAGAGCACTCCACATATGCAAACAAAGACATGGATGGAAAGAGCATAACATAAATATCAAAACTCCCTTACTGATCATCCTCAAAAGAGGCACGGATCACTAGGAAACAAGCTGGACATATAGCATCATGAACTAAAATATCCCAGACTTAGTGAAAATCACTAAGTCCCTGAAATCTGCAATCTCAGGTACCTCTCTTCGCAAGCTTGCACAAGACAACACACACATCCTAAAAATGCATGGATGACACCTCTGGAAAGAAGACAAAATGCTTAACAATTCACCCCAAAGGGGCACAGGCATATCATGCACGAATTAAACATAGCAAAAATGACAAAAGTGCATGATGAACTAACGGATCTGCAATTTAACTCACGAAGCCTCCTTCTAATAGCATTTTGGGCAACAAGATGACCTCAAATGCAAATGATTGAATGGAATGAAATGATGTACATGTCGAAGCGAAGATTTTGATATATCATACGCCCAAAACGGAGCTACGGTTGCAAAGATACAAGCAGTCAAAGATTGCATAAAAACTTAACGGAGAGAGGCAAAAGTCAACCCTAGGGTTTACTGTTCACGTTCAGATCTGGATCGGGGCTCGCCGGGGCACGGACGCCGAGGTTCACCGGAGTCGGGCTTGAAGCTCGTCGGAGCTCGAGGCGGGAGGAGGAGGCCGGGTGGCCGGAGTGGCGAGGGGCGGCGTGGTCGGTGGCGCGGACGCCGAGGGACGGCGTGGTCGGTGGCGGAGCCGCGGAAGCCGAGGCGGGGCGGCGCGGCTGCCGGAGGCGAGGTCGGGCGCGGTGGAGCGGCGAGCTCCGGCGATGGCGCTCGTGGCGGCGCGGGCTGCCGGAGCCGGAGAAGGGAGCGGCGGGCGCCGGGA